>NW_025210766.1:0-1723 GCF_004010195.1 Chiloscyllium plagiosum
CCAACAGAATTACGTTATTGCAAGTTCCTCTTCTTTTTGATGTATTTTATCGACAGTGTTCAAATAAATTGTGCTTTGCTTAATGTCGAATATTTTGACCAAGTAAATTCTACCTGAAAAACAGCACCTCACATTTATTGGCGGAATGGGCCGAGCTGGAGGAGTGATAATCATGTCAGGAATTATATCGGATACTCAATCCACCTCACAGATCCAGCCCGGACACGTCTGAGCCCAGATGAGATACCTGCTCAGCATGAAGCACTGCGTAGACCAGGCTAGTGTACTGCTCAGCAATCCATCCAGAATCGAACACTGTTTAGAGCTCAACAGTTCACTACTTATCTGTCCAACAGTGCACTGGTCTATAAACTTGGACTAGATAATCTGTTCAGCACAGGGCGCAGTGCAGAACACACAAAGGCATTGTTCCATACACGCGGACTGGATATCTGTGCAGCATGGGGAGCTTTGCAGTGAATAGCCAGGAATTTATCTATTAATTTCGAGTAGTTACCTTGCCAGCAT
Organism: Chiloscyllium plagiosum; assembly: GCF_004010195.1. NCBI lineage: Eukaryota > Metazoa > Chordata > Chondrichthyes > Orectolobiformes > Hemiscylliidae > Chiloscyllium > Chiloscyllium plagiosum. Next base: position 529 of record NW_025210766.1, read on the forward strand.
ACTCAGCTGTGTACACCAATCTCTGCATTGCTGAGTAACACTGTGTTAGATTATTGCCATACATGGGGAAACTTGCACCCATGCTGGAAATGACAGGATGTGCAGCTCGCCTCCATTTACAGCTCTATATCTCCATTGTGGTATGACACAGGGGGTGCTGTGGGTGTGAAACGCCCTGCCAGAGACAGATGGTAGGGAAATCAGTTTAAATACCAACAAATGGGAGGAGCTTTGTTAAATGGGAGGGGGAGATTGGGAGAGAATTTCAGAGAAGGATCTGATGGTATGTTTAAAAATTGTGAAATGAAAACATTTCGATAGCATCTTGAATATAGGCCACTGTTTACAGGAATGATGGGTGAGCAGGATATTGGTGTAAGTTAAGATGTTGGAGTGTTTTGGATAAACATTTGTCCTGCAGCTTTGTAACTGGCAGTAGGGTCAGAAGAGTCTTCAACTCATTGGGCTGAATCTGACAATAATTTGTCTGATTGCCATTTTCATTGAGTGTGACAGAAGGATTGTCTGGACCAGTCAGAGCTAGTTTTCTGGTGTTATCTTATCGAAGCCAACTCATTAACTATCCACCCCACCCCATGGTGTCCTTCTCATTCTATGCCAGCCTGATTCTCCCACCCATCACGGCTGGTGGTACTCACCATCGTCCAGTTATCCCTGGATATTCTGTTACCACTGGCACTGGTGCCATCTTTAAAAGGCCAATGGACACACGGTTGAGCTTTCTCAGTTTGGAGTTGCCCTGCATAGTTTACCTGAGCATGGCAGATAAGGGGAAATTACACCGCAGCTTGTCGAGAGGGGCACAGAGGTCCTGGTGAATGGTTGAGTACAGAGGGAGGCCACTTCCCAGAGGGAGCCGCACCACCAGACCCACCCAGCATGGTCTGAGCTCAGCCACCAGCTTAGTGCAGTATCTGCGATCTGAAGAAATGTCCAGCAATACAGGAAAAGCACCAATAACCTTCCCCGCTCTGTCAGGATAAGGGTCACTGTATTAGATTACTAACAGCGTGGAAACAGGCCCTTTGGCCCAACAAGTCGACACCAACCCTCCAAAGAGCAACCGCATCCAGAACCATTCCCCTACACCTAACACTATGGGCAATTTAACATGGCCAATTCACCATGGCAAAATTCACATGACATGCACATTTTTGGAGTGTGGGAGGATACC
>NW_025210766.1:4927-7946 GCF_004010195.1 Chiloscyllium plagiosum
GGCACAGGCTTAGAGTAAAGGGAAAACCCATTAGAACGGAGATCAGATGAAATGTCTTTAGCCAGGGAGTGGTGAAATTGTGGAATTCCTTACCACAGAAGACTGTGGAAACCAGATCTTTTGGCACCAATGATATAGCCAGGAAAGGGACTGAGGATCTGAAAAGTGACTGCAGAGAGTTAGTTTGGGAGCTGAAGAGCAGGACGATTAGAGTAGTGATCTCAGGTTTTCTGCCAGTGGCACGAGGTAGTGAGATGAGGAACAGTCAGAGAATGCAGCTTAACACGTGACTTCGAGGCTGGTGCAGGAGGGAGGGCTTTAGATACCGAGACCATCGGGATACCTTCTGGGGAAGGTGGGACCTGTACATGAAGGACGGGTTGCACCTGAACTGGAGGGGCACAAATGTCCTGGGTGGGAGGTTTGCTCGGGCGGGTTTAAACTAGTTTGCCAGGGGGGTAGGAATCAGACTACATGTCTGAGAGGGGATTAGTTGCAGACGGGATAGTGACAGAATATATTGAATCTATCAGGATGGCTTCTCACACGATGAAACAAAGGGATCGGTTAAAGTGTGTCTGCTTTAATGCAAGAAACATCCGAAATAAGAGTAACAAACTTAGAGCATGGATCAGTACTTGGGGCTACGATGTCGTGGCCATAAAGGAGACGTAGATTTCACAGGGGCAGTAATGGTTGCTTGATGTTCCAGGGTTCAGAACGTTTAAAAACGGTTAAAAGCATTTCGTGGCGGCACGGTAGTATAGTGGCTAGCACTGCTGCCTCACAGTGCCAGAGATATGTGTTCAATTCCCACCTCAGGGAACTGTCTGTGTGGAGTATTTAAATTCTCCCCGTGCCTGCATGGGTTTCCTCCCATAATCCAAAAATGTGCAGATTAGGTGAATTGGCCATGCTAAATTGCCCATAGTGTTAGATGAAGGGGTAAATGTAGGGGATTGGTTCTGCGTGGGTTGCTCGTTGGAGGGTTGGTATGGACTTATTGGGCCGAAGAGCCTGTTTCCACGATGTAAATAATGTAAGAAAAAAACAGGGTGGGTGGGAAATGAGGAGGGTCTGTAGCATTACTAATCAGAGAGTGTGTCACAGCTACAGTAATGAAGGTTGTTGAGAAAGGTTTGTCTACTCAGTCAGTATGGGTGGAAGTTAGCAACAGCAAGGGAACAGTCAACGCATTTGAAAGTTTTCTACAGACCACCTAAGAGCAGTAGAGAGATTGAAGATCGCATAGGCGGGCAGATTCTGGAAAAAATACAAAATTAGCAGGGTTATTTTTGTGTGTGATTTCAACTTTTCCAATATCGAATGGTGTGGATGAATCCGTTTTTGTCAGGTGTGTTCAAGAGGGTTTCCTTGCTCAGTATGTCGACAGACCGACGAGGGGAGAGGCCAGTTTGGATTTGGTGCTCGGCAACGAGCCAGTACAGGTGTCAGAACTCAAGGTGGGAGACCACTTTGATGAAAGTGATCACAACTGCCTCACATGTAGCATGGTCTGGGAGAGTGAAAGGAGCAGTTTCTGAGGGAAGATATTAATTGGGGAAAAGGAAATTGTGGTGCTATCAGACAGGAGGTGAGAAGTATAGACTGGGAGCAACTTATCCACAGAAAGGGCACAGCAGACATATGGAGACTATTTAAGGAGTGGTTGTTGTGAGTGATATGCAAATTTGTTCCTCTGAGACAGGTAAGAAGGGGTAACATTATTGAACCTTGGATGACGAGAACAGAGGAACTTCTCGTCAGAAGGAAGCGGGCAGCTTACGTAAGATGGAGGAAGCAAGGATCTAGCACAGCTTTAGTGGATTACAGGGATTGCTAGAAAGGAGCTTAGAAATGGACTGTGGAAAGCCATGATAGGGCACGAAAAAGGCTTGGCAGAACGATTAGGGAGAAACCAAAGGCATTTTTCTCATACGTGAGGAATAAGAGAATAATCAGGGAGAAGGTAGGGTCGATCAGGAATAGCATAGAGAACATATGCGTGGAGTCTGAGCAGATCGGGGAAGCCCTAAATGAGATATTTGCTTCGATTTTCACCAAGCAAAGGGAACTTGTTGTAAATGAAAATTTAGAGATGCTTGGCTGGTTCAGTCTTGACGAGATCAATATTGATGAAGATGATGTGCTAGAAAATTTGGAAAACATTAAGATGGATAAGTACCCAGTGCCAGACAAAATTTATCCTATCCGGGAAGTGAGAAAGGATGTTGTTAAGCCGCCAGCGAGGATATTTGCCTCCTCACTCTCCACAGTAATCGTATCGCAGGATTGGAAGGAGGCGAATGTTGTTCCTTATTTCAAGAAGAGTAATAGGTAAATCCCTGGCAATTAGAAACCAGTCAGTCTTACATCTGTGGTCAGCAAAGTTTGGAAAAAGTTCTGATGGATGGGATTTATGACTATTTGGCAAAGTAGAGCGTGATTAAAGGCAGTCAGCATGGCTTTGTGAGGGGCAGGTCATGCCTCACGAATCTTATTGAGTTCTTTGAGGAGGTATTAAGACAGGTCGATGACGGTCGAGCATTGGATGTGTTGCATGTGGACTTCAGCAAGGCATTTGATATGGTTCCCCATGGAAGGCTCATTTATAAAGTCAGGAAGAATGGAATACAGGGAGATTTGGCTGTCTGGCAGAAGGCAGACAGTGGTTGTAGATGGAAAGTATTCTGCTTGGAGGACAGTGTTGAGAGGGATCCCACAGGGCTGTGTTATTTGGCCTCCCCTCTTTATAGTTTTTATAAATGAGTTGGATGAGGAGGTTCTGGGGTGGATTAGTAAATTTGTTGATGACACAAAGGTTGGAGGTGTCGTCGATAGTATAGAGGGCTACTGTAGGCTGCAGAGTGACATAGACAGGATGCAGAGCTGGGCGGAAAAATGGCAGATTGAGTTCCACGTAGATAAATACGAAGTGATGCATTTTGGAAGGTCAAAAACGAATCCTGAATATAGCATTAAAGAGATGATTCTTGGCAGTGTGGAGGAACAGATGGAT
>NW_025210766.1:9023-20528 GCF_004010195.1 Chiloscyllium plagiosum
GACCTTTCTCTCTGGAGACAAGGAGGAGAGAGGAGAGCTGATCGAGGTGTAAAAAATAATGAGAGGAATAGATAGAGTCAATACCCAGAGACTTTTCCCCAGGGCAGGATTGACTGGTACGAGAAGTCATAGTTTGAAGGTATTAGGAGGAACGTATAAGGGAGACGTCAGAGGTAGGTTCTTTACGCAGAGAGTTGTGAATGCATGGAATGCATTGCCAACTCTGGTGGTGGAAGCAGAGTCATTGGAGGCATTTAAGCGACTGCTGGAGATGCACATGGAGAGCAGTGAGTTGAGGGGTGCATACGTTAAGTTACTATATTTTACATTAGGATTAAATCTTGGGACAACATCGTGGGCCAAAGGGCCTGTTCTTTGCTCTACATTTCTATGTTCTATTTAGAATATTTTAAACAGAAACAGATTAGTTCTTGATTGACAAGGGGATCAAAGGTTACTGAGAGGAAGCGGGGAAATGGGGTTGAAAATCTATCAGTCATGATCGAACGGCAGAGCAGACTTGATGGTCCGAATGGCTTCATTTCTGCTTGTATAGAGTTGTGGTCGGTCCTGGATGGCTCGGTGGCTCAGTGGTTTGCACCACTGCCTCACAGCATCAGGGAACTGGGTTCGATTTCCTCTGCGTGTTCCAGTTTCCTGCTACAGTTCAAGGTTGTGCAGATTAGGTGAACTGGCCATGCTGAATTGCCGATTGTGTTCAGGGATGTTGAGGAGAGGTGCAATAGGCAAGGGTCTATGTATAGTATTAAGGTACAGAATAGGATTGGTCCACATACTCTTTGTAGGGTCAGTATAGACCTGTTGGCTTGAAGGGACTGTTTCCACACTGTAGGGATTCTAAGAAAATGCAGGCTGCTGCAATATTCAAATGAAGCATAACCGAAGCTCGAGTAACACCTCACTTTACACTTTGGTACATTACAGTCTGTAGGAGTTAATATTCAATTCCATAAATTCACAGCCTGAACCCATTATGGCTGTTCTCCATTTTCCGTACACTCTCCCTAATGGGCTCCCTCAGATTGTGTCTTGTTTATGTTACATTCAACAGAGAATCAATTTCTAATATTTACACATTAATTTACATCCATTATATATCTGTGTCTCTTTCACCACAATTTCAAGCCCATTTGTCTTTCACACTGGGCCTCCAAACACTCTTTCCCACTAAGGCCAAGATATTAAAACACTCACTTTCCAATCCTTTACACTTCTGAAGAAGATTTACACTGGACTTGAAACATTGACATTGTTTCTCTGTCTCTGTAGATGTTGACAGACTCACTGAGTTTCTTCAAAAATGAAAAGTTACAGAACACATTTTCATTAGAGCAAAGATCATTGGATACAGGAATTCTGAAACAAAAACAAAACTTGTTTGACTTACTGGGTACTTTGAGGAACAGTCACAGAACCTTTACACTGCTTTCACTCCACAGATGCTGTCAGTTTTGTCAGTGAATTCAGCAATTTCTGTTTTTGAGCATATTTCAAACATGTGTGTCAAAGCTGCTCACACGCCCTGTCCAACATGGAGCGCCATACAACAGGAAGTGAATTATAACGCAAGATATACAAATGTATTTGTTCTGAAACTACATAAGGCGGTCATCACCGACACGACAGAACTCTGAATCATGGTCATGGAGAGAAACAGAGGGAAACACATTCGCTTTAAACAGAAGGTGGCATTATTGGAGGGGAAAAGATTCAGATGAAAACGTCAAATGCTTTTGAGGAATGTGACAAATTGGAGGCATGGCATCATGAAGATACCCTAACAGCATTAGAATTTTTTAAAAAAGAAAGCGTTCCCACATCAGAAACCAGGACAGGGCACTGTGTACAGGGGAGAAGGGTGACAGGGTCCCCGTGCGAATTGAGGACAGGCAGCAGAATTGTGTTGCAGATATTGCAGCTCAAACTGGGCATTCATGTGATGCTGCACATCATAGCAGCTGTAGTAGCAGCAGCAGCAGCAGAATTATATTCAACCACAATATAATCTCTCAGTCTACCATTACCATGAAGCCGATCTCCGGTTCAGTGATGAGTGTGGGTGAACATGCCACGGTCAGAACCGTGTGTACCTAAACCTGATGACAACCCATTCAAGCTACCACACTTATATTAACAAACAGTAGAACTAACATCTGATAGAGAGGGCGCAATGACCCCAAGACTGTGACAATTTCTTTTAAAACCAGCTGTGAATTACTGCTGGCCTGTCTACTATTACTCTTATCTATTAGAAAAATCCTTGTTCCTTTTGTTAGAGATGTTTCAAGAACTTCCCTCCTATTACCATTTTGTTTACATCATTGAAATACATACTGTGCCTTCCTCTCTGAGAAAAGATGTAAAACATGGGTGTAAATTATCTGTCTGCTGCCTGTAGCCAATTCTTCAGTCACACCCTCCAATTATCCTCAGTGTACTTTCCTGACTTAATTTCTACCTAAGGTCACACACTCATCTTGATTTTTTTTTATATGCTCGGAAAAGCTCGTGCTGCTTGTTTTTGTATTTCGTGCTAATTTGCCAAAACATGTATTTTCTCCCCTTTTCCTCACTTTCTAGATTCATGCAGTCATATAGCACACAAATGGACCCTTTGGTCCAAATTGTCCATGCTGACTAAACTAGTCCCATCAGATTTTTTTTGTCCATATGCCTCTGAACGTTTCCCATTCATATGTTGGCGCTAATGAGTTTTCAATGTTGTCGCTGTACTTGCATCTCCTACTCTTCCTCTAACAGCTCATTCCATATACACACATCACCCTCTGTGTGAAAACGTTGACCCTTCATCCATTTAAAATCTTCCCTCTTTCACCTTAAACCGATACCTTCTATGGTTGAACTCCCCCATCCAGTGGAAAAGACCTTGGCCGGTCATTCTATTCATACCTCTCATGATTTTATAAACTTCTACAATGTCATCCGTCAACCTCCTACACGCTATCTGACACTAACTTCACGAACAAGCATTTAAAGATAAACACTGCAAATTTGAAACATTATTCAAATGACAGGTAAATAACACTCAGCTCAAGCTTCATACTGTGATTTGTTTTTCTCCATGTTACAACACTAAGCCAGCAGGATAATCGTACGAGTACCAATAAGAGGTCAAACACCTAAATTGCTTTGTCCAAATGGGATAATGATCTCTAAAGTGAAAGCGCATCTCTGGCACGAACCATATAAGATGGGGAATTCTTGTACCACACTGTCAGCGTCTACCTTTAGCAGAGTGAGATGAAGTCTGAGTATACTTTTTGAAATTTGGATCATAGTGTGAATTCAGTGCAAAGGGGGAGAGGTGTTTTCAATAAGGTTTACTCCAAGAGGGAAACTTTCCGGAGTGAGATGTGAGTGGGAGGTGTAAAACTTCATGAATGGAGAGGCTGAGCCACACTGAGACCAGGGGCAAAGTGGCAGCACAAAACGCAGCTTGCTGCTACAGCAGAGTAGCTAGACTTGATCAAAGAGTTTCAGGTGAAGTGGGTGGGGACCATAATGTGAGAGAATGTACTCTGTAATTGGAGAGGGAGAACCTGGAATCAGGAAGGGGAGATGAGCAGGGAAGAGGATGGAGCAGCATTGGCAGAGTTTTCTGGGGAGTAAATCAGGAAGCACAGCTGAAATTCATGGTCCCTGAAATAAACATTATAAATCTGGCCCGCCACTAAATATCATCAATAGTATCCTTGAGAGCTTTTGTCAACCATGTGTGGTTCACCTGCTTATCGAGTTCTTCTTTTTGAACAGAAACAATACTTAGTGGTTTGGGATATCTGCTTGAATGTCTGCTCATGTATACTCAATGACCTTCCTCTGGTCAATTTTCACATTCTGCTTCAGACCAGATGTGAGGCAGAAATCCTCAAATTAGATGCCTGGTTCTTTTCAATCATTTGGGGGAAATTCTGCATGTGGCTGAACACATAATCAGCGGAGGCTGACTCCATTCTCCAAGTTTCTCCATCTCTGTTATTTCTGTTTGATGATGCCACATTCCTTTGAGCTGCGTCTAACATGACCTAATTTTCCTTCAAACCAGAAATCCCCTAACTCTGGGGGACAAGGCCCAATGACTTCAGCTGTCACTGTCCCATCTCCCATGGTGTTGCCCTCAATCCGTCTCTACCATCCCAGATCAATGATAGATTCCTCCTTGTCCACACTTCCTCCTGCACTAGAATCCATATTCACATAATCATCTTACACCAATTCCACCATCTCCAGCAGGACAGCACCATCAAACACATCTTCCCCTCCCGCCACTGTCAGTATTTCACAGGGACCGTTCCCTCTGTGTCACCCCCCATCACTCCGAACACTTCCCCACTCCCCCATGGCACTTTCCCATGCAATTGCAAAAACTTCAAAACTTGCTCATTCACCTCTTCACTCCTCACTGTCCAAGGCCCCAAACATACCTTCTAGATGAAGCAGCATTTCATTTGTAAAATTTCAATCTGGTCTCCTATCATTGTTGCTCACAATGCATTCTCTTTATATTGGCGAGACCAAACATAGATTGCTTTGAGGAACTCTCCCAGATGCCTGGTTCTTTTCAATCATTTGGGGGAAATTCTGCATGTGGCTGAACACATAATCAGCGGAGGCTGACTCCATTCTCCAAGTTTCTCCATCTCTGTTATTTCTGTTTGATGATGCCACATTCCTTTGAGCTGCGTCTAACATGACCTAATTTTCCTTCAAACCAGAAATCCCCTAACTCTGGGGGACAAGGCCTTCAGCTGTCACTGTCCCATCTCCCATGGTGTTGCCCTCAATCCGTCTCTACCATCCCAGATCAATGATAGATTCCTCCTTGTCCACACTTCCTCCTGCACTAGAATCCATATTCACATAATCATCTTACACCAATTCCACCATCTCCAGCAGGACAGCACCATCAAACACATCTTCCCCTCCCGCCACTGTCAGTATTTCACAGGGACCGTTCCCTCTGTGTCACCCCCCATCACTCCGAACACTTCCCCACTCCCCCATGGCACTTTCCCATGCAATTGCAAAAACTTCAAAACTTGCTCATTCACCTCTTCACTCCTCACTGTCCAAGGCCCCAAACATACCTTCTAGATGATGCAGCATTTCATTTGTAAACTTTCAATCTGGTATCCTATCATTGTTGCTCACAATGCAGTCTCTCTATATTGGCGAGACCAAACATAGATTGCTTTGAGGAACTCTCCCACTCTGTTGTAGAAATAACCCAGACCTTCTCATTTCTTGCCATTTCAATAACCTACCGTGCTCTCATGCTAACATTTTGGCCCTAGGCTGCTGCAATATTCCAAGGAAGCACAACCCAAGCTCGAGTAACAAGTCACTTTACACTTTCGTACGTTGTATCCTATAGGAGTTTATGTACAATTTCATAACTTCACAGTCTGACCCCATTATAACTGTACTCCAGTTTCCGTACATTCTCCCTCCTGGCCTCCCTATGACCTTGTATGTATCTTCTTTATCGTTCACTCAACAGAGAGAGGCTACTTCACATGATCTTCTCGTTCACCACTACTAAAAGCATGTTCATCTTTTGCCACACTCTCTTTTACCCACTCCCCACATTTGTCAAGGGATTATTAAGTTCATTTTCCAATCCTTTTCAGTTGTGAAGAAGTGTCATACTGGACTTGAAACGCTAACTCTGTTTGTCTGTCACTGCCAGACCTGTTGAGTTTCTCTAGAAATGAATTGACTCAGAACAAATTTTCAATTAAACAAATAATTATGAATATGAAAATGCAAAAATTGCTGGAGAAATGCGAGATTTGTAGAAGGGTCACTGGCACTGAAACATTAACTCTGCTTTCACTCCACAAGATGCTGCCAGACCTGCAGAGTTCCGTCAGCAATTTCTGTTTTTGAACAAGTTTCATACACGTGTGTTAAAGCGGCTCAAATGCCTTGCCTAACACGGAATGCCGTGCACTGGGAAGTGACCAATAATGCAAGGTGCACAAATTCCTTGATCTAAAACTGCATAAGGCTGGCATCACTGACTGTGCAGAGCTCTTAATCACGGTCAGGGAGAGAAACAGAGGGGAGCACATTCACATCAAACACAGAAGATGGCATTGAGGGAATGGAAAAGATTCAGATGCGTATGTGAAGGGTTTTGAGTAAAGTAACAAGTTGGAGGCGTGACACCAGGGAGAGAAGAATGAGAATAGGAAAAAGGAAGTGTTACCACATCAGAAACCAGTTTAAGACACTGAGTACAGGGCTGATGGATGAATGGGTCTTGGTGTGAACTGGGGGACAGTCAGTAGAATTGAATTGAACATATTGGAGCTCAAAGTGGGCATTCATGTGATGCGATAGAATCACAGCAGCAGCAGAATTGTATTCAACTACAATCTGTAACATTTTCCCCAGGATAATCCCTTAGCCTACCATTAACATCAAGCTGATCTATGGTTAAGCGACGAATGTGGCTGAACATGATAGGGCCGGAACCATGTGTAAACCTGATGACAATCCATTAAAGCTATCGCACTTGACTGGTTCCATTCGAAACAGCAGGACTAACATCTGATATAGAAGGCGAAATGATACCAAGACTAACAGATCAGATCTAAGATCTGCAGTGCTGCCACGTCCAGACATAAATGTTGATGGACTTTTAAACAACTCACTGGAGAAGAGGACTCCATAAATATCGTCATCCTAAATCACGGGACAGCCCTGTACATCAGTGTAAAAGACATGGTTGTTTTATCTGCACCGTCCTCAGCCAGAAGTGTAGAGTTGATGATCCAACTCACCCTCGCCATGCTGCCCGCAGAACCACAGATGCCAGTCTTTAATCAATCTGATTTGCTGTATATGACATGAAGAAACAGCTGAACACAATAGATAAGACAAAGGCAATGGGCCCTGACCCCATTCCTGCAATAGGTCTGAAGACCTGTGCTGCACAACAAGCCGTGTCCCTGGGGAAGCTGTTTCATTCCAGCTCCAATTCTGACATCTCCCTGGCAATGTGGAAATTTACTCAGCTATTTCCAATCCCATAACAAGGGAATAACTACAGTCTGACCATTTACCACGCCCTGAGTCCCATCGTGATAGTCACATTGGTGGGAGTTCTTTTTTGACAGAGCTGTCAAGCAGCACAGAAATAACCAGCTCAGTGTGATTTCAGATAGGTCTCCATGTGGAGGTGGTGCAGTTGTGGAAATGTCACTGGATTACTAATCCAGACCAGGTTAATGGCGAATGAATAAAATATCGAGATGTAAAACCTGGAGTCATTAACAGTGACCTTGAAGCCAATGCTGATGGAAAAACACCAATTTCGTTCCTCAATGTACTTTCAGGAAGTGAATCTCCCGTGCTTTCCTGGTCTGGCCTAAACGTGATTCCAGACACACAGACATGTGATCAACTCTTCAATGGTCTCGGAAAAGGCCAAGCAAGACAGTCTATTGTATCAAACTGTTCTGGAGGTATTAAAGGATAAAACCGTACAGATCACCCGGCACCAGCCTCAGTATTGGAACGGGAAATACTACTGTGTTGACCTTGCAGAGATCTCCTTCCTAACATCAAGAGAACAGGTGGCAGGATTTACAGAGCTTTTCCACAGACTACACAGAAACTTCGGGAAAAGTGTAGGTCATTCAACACACTAAGCATCCTCCATTCTAATTCATGGTGAAAATCTCCTCAATTCAGTTTTCCCCACACAGTGTTCGTATCCTTTAGCATGTTTAAACATAGGAACATATAAATTCGGAACTATTGTATTCGCGTTGGTCCATCAATTTTGATCCTCCATTCAATATACAGGCAATTATCCAGTAAAGGTGTGTTTATTAAACGCAATTTCGCTGCAACACAATTAGTGAATTGTGCCCCTTTCTTTTTAAAGTGAGCTCCCGTTCATTGTTATGGGAGTCCGTCTCTGGCACCAGCTGAACAGCAAATCCCAGCCTCAGGATCCCTCTGTCTGCCAAATGCACCCTCAGTGTGTTCAGATAAAGCAGGTCTGTAATCCGCTCTTCAAGCCTTGAAACTGAGCCTGAATGTGGGATTTGTAGTCTACACTTAGAAGGAACTATATTTCAAAGCGGGATGGGAATATTTTGGAGAGAACTAGAATTCCGCATCACGTGGTCAGTCAGCCGCGCAATTTCTGGTGAAGATCTTGGTGAAAGGTACAGTGCTGTAGTCAGTGGCTGTAGTGTTAAAGTGTGGCATTTACTGCACTAACTCATTACAATATACAGGTTAAAGATTTATGTAGCCTGTGCTATAGTTTGCTTTAGGCCGACTATTATTTTTATTTTGATTTTTACTGGTAATTTTGGGTTTTGCATCGAAGCCTCTTTTTCCCATTGGCCCCATTATTTATATTGCACCGTTTTCTATAATATGGTATTCCACAGGAACAAAGCTGCCACAGTATTGGATAACTGCCTGTAATTATTGCTGATTCTATACCTCCACACCAAACCCCTGCACTCTCCCCATCCCTTCTGTGTCTTGAAACCCTTATTTATATTCAGTACTTTAGCTTTCACAGCCTGATCAGGGAAATAATCCCCCAAGTTCACCAGTCTCTGAGTGCAGACATTTAGTCTCATCTCAACGCACTTTGGCCTGGCTGTACCCAACACTGTGAGCCCGTGTTTTGGACATCCCACCCAGGGGAATTATCATCCCTGCTTCCAATCTGTCTCGCCATGTCAGGGTTTTATATAGTTCACCCATTTTCCTCAACCTCATGGAATATAGGCACAGTCGCCCCAAACTCTGTTCCCACAACAAGCCTGTCATCCCAGAGACCACTCTGGTCATCCTTCGCTGCTCTCCCTTTATTAGGTATGGAGACCAAAACTGCACACAATACTGCACAATGTTCAAGATGGGGTCTCACCAAGGGCCTGTACAGCTGCAGTAAGTCGCCCTTACTCCTGGACTCAAATCATCCTGAAATGAAGGTCAGCACACCATTCATTTTCAACAAAATTGTGTATTCCCGTGACAGCTGAGCCTGCTCTAACCTGACTGGGAACCTTACAACAAGCTCGTAAAGTGTGGCTGCTGCTTTACAGGGTCTTAGTGAGATCTCGTCTGGAGTAATATGCACAGATTTAATCTCCTCACTAAGAAAGGGCATTGGTATTAACTCAGATATTATTCCCTCAACTGATTTCTGCAATGAAGGTGTTAATCATAGAATCCCTACAGTGTGGAAGCAGACCATTTGACCCATCGTCTCCACGCTGATCCTCCGAAGGCTATCCCATACAAACCCCACTCTCCAACCCCCTTCCCAACCCAATCTCTGCAACCTAGTATTTTCCATGACTAATGTACCTAACTGGCACATCTGGGGATTGTTGGAGGAAACTGCAGTACACGACAGACACCCTTGCAAGTACAGAGAAAATGCGCAAACTCCACACAAACAGTGACCAGAGACTAAAATTGAACCCAGATCTCTGGTGCTGGGAGGCAGCAGTGCTAACAACTGAGCTACCCACTGTGGGCAACGCAACCTGCCTGCACAATTCAACACTCGAAATGTGGCATAACAGCAGGGAGATTCCATAAGTCCCCAAACTTGTCATTGAGCAACAGGATGAGGACAATGATATCTTGAGCGGCTTGGTCAGGAACAGGCGCAGGACATGCAAGACATCGAAGCTATAGTGTAGGAATACCAGGAGGACATTCAGCCCATCGTGTGTGTGAAACAGGAACACAATGAGTCCAATCAGCCACCCATGCCTCTTACACAGCAATTGGAGCCGATCTTTCACAGCCTCGTGCCTATTTCACAGGAATTGAAACGGACTGTCGAGGTTATGGAAAAGGAAGAACTTAGAATAACCAACTTCAATCAGGAATGAAAAGTTATGAGCAAACGTTTGAAGACAAATTGTTCGAATCTGTTATTAACAACAGGAGACTTTGAAAGTCAAACCACAACCCATCGAAGTCGACATGATTGTATTAAGGATAAATCATGTTTGAATGATTTTCCTAACTTTTTTTAATTAAACCGTGTGACTAACAAGTTGAATAACGGGGATCTGAAAAATGTATTATATCTGGACTTCAAGAATGCAATGATTAGATTAGATTACTTACAGTGTGGAAACAGGCGCTTCGGCCCAACAAGTTCACACCGCCCCGCCGAAGCGCAACCCATCCATTCCCCTAACCTAACACTACGGGCAATTTAGCATGGCCAATTCACCTAACCTGCACATCTTTGGATTGTGGGAGGAAACCGGAGCACCCGGAGGAAACCCACGCAGACACTTGGAGAACGTGCAAACTCCACACAGTCAGTCGCCTGAGGCGGGAATTGAACCCGGGTCTCTGGTGCTGTGAGGCAGCAGTGCTAACCACTGTGCCACCGTGCTGCCCAATGTTTGCCGAAAGATTAATATGCAAGACAAGAGCACACACGGACAATTTATTTGCTTGGAGAGAAAATTGGCTAACCAATAAAAAACCATGATATGGAGGTGCTAGCTTTGGACTGGGTTGAGTAAGGTCAATAATCATATGGCACCAGGTTATAGTCTGACGGATTAATTTGAAAACACAAACTTTCATTGTCCTACTCCTTCGTCAGGTGTTAGAGAGAAAAGACCTTTATAAGGAAAAGATGAAAGGCTTTTACAACACATGCACATGAATTGATCACATCTAAGATGGCTGCTAAATCTTTAATCGGTTAGAATGGAGATGCAGATTTTGATTAATGAATATGCAAATCCAGAGTTCCTTTCAAGTCCTGCCTGGAGATACCTTCAGGTATTATCGATGTAAAGGAGGTGACCCTCCCAGTCAGACATCGTATTTTAGGCATGCGGTCTTGTTTGGAGTCTGTATATGTCTTCACCTGGAATCAGACTGGGTTTATTTCCAAAGTAGGAGTTAATAAAATATCGTATTGACTGACTGTCTACAAATTGTATATTTGTTTGAGAAAATATAATTCATCTGGAAATACAAACCGGCAAATGAAAATTCATCTTACAGATTAGATGTGTTTGTGTGTGTGTGTTTGCGCGCACGTGCGTGCGTGATTGAAAACAAGGTGGAGTGTCTGTGGGAGGGAGAGAGAGTGTGTGTGTTTGTGAGAGAGTGAGGGAGAGTATGTGTGTCTTTGGGAGGGAGAGAGAGGGTATGCGTGCGTGTGAGAGAGGGGAGAGTGTGTGTGCATGTGAGAGAGGGGGATTGTGTTTGTGTGCGAGAAGTAGAGGGTGAATTTGCATGGGTGTATTTAAAGGGGAGAGGGAAAGGATGTGTGTCTCCTCGTCAAAACACAGGCAGGTTTGGCAGATCCCTTTCCCCACAAACACTCTGTGGTTTCAGAGCTCCCCCTCTCTGCAGCCACTGCTCCATTTGTTGTTCATGTTGCGTACCCAGATGCTGTAACTGCAGTCTCCATGCTCCATCCAGAGTTGGTTCACC
>NW_025210767.1:0-14327 GCF_004010195.1 Chiloscyllium plagiosum
TACACCCTTGAAGATCCTCCCATTCACCATGAAGCTCCTACCTTGATTTGAGATTCCAAAATGCAAAACCTATATTAAATCTATATTAAATCCCATTTGCCACTTATCCGCCTGATTAATGTCCTGCTGCGATTTCTGATAAACCTCCTCACTGATCGCGATCCCACTTACTTTAGTGTCATCTGCAAACTTTCAAATCATACCTTGTACATTATCAACCAAATAATAGATAACAAACAGCCATGGACTCAGCCTCCAGTCTGACACGCATCCTTCCGCTAAACCCTCTACTACCTTCCAACAAGCCAACTGTGTGTCCAATTGGCCAGTTCCCCCAGCATTCCACGTGATGTAACCTTCCAGAGCAACCTGCCATGTGAAACCTTATCAAAGGCCTTACTGAAATCCATAGAGACTATGTCTACCGCTCTGTCCTCATCAACCTTCCTGGTCACTTCATCAAAGAACTCTAACAAATTTAGGAAGCATGATCTCCCACTCAAAAGTCTATGCTGACTGCTCTGAATCAAACCCTGTGTCAGTAATGGGTGCAGTCAATGGTATGCTGTCCTTCATTGTAAGATGATTCGAGTACATAATTAAAGCCACATTCCAGCTGTTGTAGATCCTTGCTGAGGGAGCATTTGGGGCACTCTCTACAGTGTTGATCTCCTTTGAAAGGAATGATCTCCTGACCACAGACACAGATGATGGTAACATGAGGACAGAGTGAAGAAGCTGAGTGCTTAATCTGTAGAGCTGTGAGAGATGAAGAAATTGTGATGCTGAAACAAGAGGAGTGGCAACGATCACTTATTTCCAAAAGAGCCATTGATAGAGTGAGAAATTCCATACTTTACCCAGGATTGATTGGTTTGATTTATTGTCACGTGTACCTCAGTACAGGGAAATACTTTATTGATGAACAGTGGAGGAAGATCATAGTAAGCATGGCCAGACAGATCATAGGGTGGAAATAGACTTGGACAGAGTAGGCATGCAGGTTACATTGCACAGAACATGCACTAGACAAGATCAACATGAATACGATCAGCATTATTTGAACTTAGAGAGTCCATTCAACAGTCTAACGTTACTTTTCTAATAGTTTATTTGCCTTAATTAACTCTCCCCACAATAATGTGAAGTCGACGTGTGAACCCGTACTGAACGTAATGTTATTCACAATCCCTAACAGCAGCCACAATACCTTCCATCTGAAACAGGTAGCCAATCCCACCAGCTTCCGCCCTACATAGAGAACATCAGGCTGTCACCTCAGAGATGGAAGATGTCTTCTTGAGACTTCACACAAGACATATGGCTTCCCTACTCACTGCGAGAAAACCACGTTAAAGTCCAACGTATGTATCATAAGCAACGGAGCCAGGAGGAATACCGTGGAACAGTCTGTCTGTGCAACCTCTGCTCCACTGGTTCATGTTAGAGCATCAATTAGGAGACAGTGAGGACTATCGATGATGGAGATCAGAGTAGAGAGTGGTTTGCTGGAAAAGCACAGCGCGAGAGTCGACGTTTCGGGCATAAGCTATTCATCAGGATCTGCATCAATTACCCTATTCTGCCCCTGTGTAAGTGCATTGAGGTGGGAATAGCCTACTACTGTTCCTGTATAAGTGACTCAAGGGGCTGAATGGCCTCATTCTGTTTCTGTGTAATTGACTCAAAGGACTGACTGACTTCTTCCTTGTCCGGTTGGACAGGGTCTGACTGGTTACCTCCGGTTCCTGTTTGCAGGTTGATGTACTGACAAGTGTGATGATGCTGCAGCTTTAAGAGGTTATTTTGTCCTGGTTTCTTTTAAGAGAGAGATTTAATGATCGTTACCAAGCTGGCTAATTAAGACCACTGGATAAACAGCAAGGGAGGCCTTGGGTTTATTTTAATACAGCTTGAGTGGGTGTGGTCAAGTCTCACAGATTAGGATCTCTGGGTTTTGGTTTCTCAGCAACATCAGAAACTATTGGGGTCACCACAGAGATGGAAGCTTCAGTGAATGTCTCCTGGCTGCTACTCTCTCTCAATTTTCTCTTGCTGCTGTTTTTAACTCCTGGATTGGAAAAATGTTTGTGACATTCTGTGTCTAAATATTTCTTTTCGCCACGGGCTGTGTTTATGCGATTTTCCTTTCTTGGAACCGTTCATTAGTAATCGCTCCACGATCTATTATTATGTTAACTTGTCCAATAGAATTAGGTTATTCTAAATTCCTCTTTCTTTGGTTTCATTTTATCTTCCGTGTTTAAATAAATGGTGTTTTGCTTCACACCGAGTAGTTTGACCATTCACATTGCATCTGGGACAGACACATTACATTTCCTTTAAAATATGAAAACGTTAAGAGTCGCGGCTACTGCCTTCAAATATTTTCGTGGGGCGCTGGGTGTGGTCCATCAGAGCAGACTCCTTCTCTTCTTGAGTAATAGGCTGGAGGCATTAAATGGGCTGTTCCTGTTCTTCTCTAATTCTATCAATGGGCTGAATGACTTCCTGATATTTCTGTGAAACCAGCGTGAGCTGCTGGATGAACTCTTATTTTACTGTGGCAATGTGCAGTGCCAGGCAGTGCTATGGACTCTTTAACAACACAAACCTGAGTGGTGTCTGGGTCTTGCTGCACATGGACAGGGACCAGTTCAGGAGCTGACGGGCGACAAATGTTCTGAACATTGTGGAATCTTCAGTGACCATCCCCACTTCTGATCTTATAGTGTGGAGGGTGGGGGCAGGGAGACATTGATGAAGCAGCTGAAGCTGTTTGTGAAGATGAAGCTACCCTGAGGATCTCCCACAGAGCTGACCCAGGACTGAGATGATGAACATCTTCCTTTGTGCCATATTTGACCCCAAACACTGGAGAGTTTACTCCGATTCTCATTAAGTCCAGTTTTGTTAAGCTCCTTGATGTCAACAGAAGGCAACCACGGGCTTGATATCGGAGCCAATCATTTTTACTTGAACCCTTGAGTCAACCTATTTTGTTCATATCAATAAGCCATGATATAGGAGCAGCGAGTGTTTTCTTCAAACAGGTGGGATTGAATGTCAGGATTTCTGTTGTCAAGAGTGTTCTGGGAGCGAGATGACTGAAATTATTTGAAGAGGAGGTCGATGGGTATTGACCTGTCCGAGAGTTGAGGGCGATGAAGAATTGGGTATGGAAGAGGATCTGAGACCAAGAGCAGATCAGTCATGATTTTAGTAAAGGGCAAGGCAGGCTTGGGGAGTGAACTACCTGCCCCTGTTTCTGATGTTCTCACATTCTGTTGTTGGAAAGTTAGTGAGTGTTATTTTCATGAATGTTATGTTATTGAGTATTGAAGTCAGGAAGATTTAGTGAGCCATCTCTGGGTGCGGAATAGGGGCTGTATTCACACTGAATCTGGGTCTACAACATGACAAACAAATGAAGCACAAGTTGCAGAGAGGGGAAGCTTTGTAAATAGAGATGAAGGGCCTCTTTCATACCCAGTCTGGGTTTTCCAGTTACATTTCCCAAATCATCTCAAAGCGTGTGGGACAGTCTGAGGGGCTGAATGGTCTCCTCTGTTTCTGTGCACCAGGTTATAGCAGTAAGTGGACTCCAACTGCTCCTGTCTAGCAGGTATGAGGGGCTGAATGGAACACAGAAACACGGGACTGAGGAGCAGGAGTGGGTCATTAGATACTTTGACCCTTCGCCACCAGACACTAAGATTGTGGCTGATCAGATTGTGGTCTCAGCCCCGCTTTCCTGTCTGTATCCCAATATCCGCGACTTACTTCCCTGTCAAATATTTAACTAAAGCAGCTTCCAATCAATGTGAACATGGAAGCACGATAAACTTTCAGTGAAGAGAATTCCCACTTGAAAGGTCGTTTCAGAATTATTAATCATCCTTCTTATAGAATCAGAGAGTCATGCAGAACGGAAGCAGGCCCGTTAGTCCAATCTGTTCACTCTGATCAGATATCAAGTCTGATCCAGTCTCGTTTGCCAGCATTTGGTCAATATCCCTCCTCTTTCTGATACGTTTTCAATGTGGGATTATAACCGCCTTCAGCACTTCCTCTGACATCACTCTCTGTGTGAAACATTTATCTTCAGGTTCCTTCTAAAGCATTCGCCCCTCCGTCTTCAGCCTATGCCCTCTAGTTCTGGATTCGCCTACCCTGGAGAGCAGAACATGGCTGTTCAAAATATCCATGCCCCTGCTGGTTTTATAAACATCTATAGTGTCACCCCTCAATCTCTGACACTCCAAGGGGAAACACGTCGACCTGATCAACCTCTCCCTAAAGCTCCTGGAACATCTGTTTGTAAGCGATTTCTGCAGAAAACCGATTTGTACGCAATTTTCGTAAAGTTGTCTCACCAACATCCTGTACAGATACAACATACCTCCACAACTCCGATACTCAATGCTCTGACTGATTAAGGCAAATGTGCCAAATGTGTTCAGCACGACTCTGTCTACCTGCGACTCCATCTTCAAGGAACAATATACCTGCAGCCATATGTCCCTTTGTTTCACAACACGCCCCAGGATCTTACCATTTAAGTGTATAATTTCTGTCCTAGTTTGCAAAACCTGGTATTTATCTAAATTAAACGTCATCCGTCGCTCCTTGCCCCTTTGTCCCATCTATTTGTGGTCTCGTTGTACTCTGAGATAATCTCCTCCACCACCCTTCTGATGTCATCTGTAAACTTACTAACTATGGCCCCAATATTCACATCTAAATCCTTTACATAAATGATGAAATGCAGTGAACTCAGTGCTGATTCTTACAGCACACTGTTGCTCACAAGCCTCCATTCTGAAAAATATCCCTCTTCCTTCAACTAATTGTGACTAGCTTCTTCTGTATCCAATGTGACTAAAACTTACTAATCTGTCTACCAATCAGATTGAAATACTAGCTATGAAGAGAGGCTGAGTAGGTTAGGTTTATTTTCACTAGAAAAAAGGAGATTGAGGGGGGGACTTGATTGAGGCTTGCAAAATCATGAAGGGTCTCGACAGGTTGGATAGAGACAAGCTTTTTTCCCAGGTTGAAGGATTCAATAACGGAAGGTCGGGCTTTCAAAGTGAGAGGTGGAATGTTGAAGGGGGATTCACGCGGTAAGTACTTCACACAGAGGGTGGTGAGCGTTGCCAGCAGAGGTGGTAGAGGCAGGCACGGCAGATTCATTCAAGGTGCGTCTGGACAGATGCATGAGTAAGTGGGGAGCAGAGGGATACAGATGCTTAGGAATTGACCGACAGATTTAGACAGTACATTTGGATCTTCTCCGGCTTGGAGGGCGAAGGGCCAGTTCTTGGGCTGTAAATTTTCTTTGGTCTTTGTTCTTTAAATGAACACCTTGCTGAGGTCGATGTAGACCAAGTCCACCAAACTGTCTTCATCAATCTTCTTTGTCACCTCTTCAAAAAACACAGCCAAATTAATGAGACATGATATCCCATGCAGAAATTTACGTTGTCTTCTCCGATCAGCCCTTGCCTTCCCAAATGTATGTAAATCCTGTCCCTCAGAACCCCCTCCAACAACTTACCCACCATTGACATCAGGCTCAGCGGTCTATAGTTCCCCGGCTTTTTGGGTCACTGTTTTCTTTTCTAGTCCAACTCCTCCACTGCTCACAACAAATGTTAAATGTGACCCGGTTGGTGATATGGCCGATCATATCGGTCTCAGACTGGATCAGGGTTAGTTTTCGGAACAAGTCAGGCTAGTTTCTTTAATCTGCTAAGACTACACGTTTATGATCCAGAGCAATGTTACTCAAACTATGATGGAAAGAAGAATTGCAAAGTGTTTGGGTATTGCAAATATATAATCAATATTCCTAAAAACACTGACACACAGACACAGACACACAGAGACAGACAGACAGACACACACACACACACACACAGACAGACACACAGACAGACACACACACGCACACGTTCAAAATCTCTGGAATTTTAACTTGAAAAATCTTTGTCCAGGTATTAGTGTAACTCATGATACAACGAAAAATTGAGATTGTCCAAAATGTCATTCTGCTTCTGAAGATATTCTCCTCACACAAGCTGCTTGCAATGGGATTTCTTCCTGGATAAGTTGGATTTGGCTGAATTCGCTTTGCATTAGGCAGTGAGGAGATTCCAGTGAGTTCGGGTCAGTGATTCCCTAAAAGGTGGCACGGTGGCTCAGTGGTTAGCACTGCTGCCTCACAGCCCCAGGGACTTGGTTTCGATTCCAGCCTTGGGCGACTATCTGTGTGGGGTTTGCGCATTCTCCCCGTGTCTGTCTGAGCTTCTAATAGGTGCCCCAGATTCCTCCCACAGCTTAAACTGTGTAGGTTGGGGGTATTATCAGGGATATCATGCTAAATTATCAGGGATTGCTATGTTAGATGCATTAGTCAGGGGTGAATGTTGGGGAACGGGTCTGGGACGTTTACTCTTTGGAAGGTTGATATGGACTTGTTGGGTCGAAGGACCTGTTTCAACACTGCAGGGTTTCTATAAAAATAAGAATGGCAACGATGACTGGAGAGTTTTTTTTTAGCTCGCACACATTGCTGTGATGAGGAACAATGAAGGAGAGAGAATGTAATAGGAAATTCCTTCTCGAGCAGATTACCTTTTCTCCCTCTTTGAGCTGAATCACACAATAATGTCATCCTCTCCCAAACTGGACCAATGTGAGGTCTCCTTGTACATTGCCCAAACTATGTCTCCATCACATTCCCTGTTCCATGTAGGTGCATCATTGCTGCTGTCACGCACAGAGCCATATTCTTAGCAGAAAATGATCTCGGTCGATTTGAAATATGTTTACAAGGTCCTGCGTCATTACAAAAGTAAATGTTTAATTTATTGATAATACCTTTGTTAAATTGAATGCATTTTTTAAGAAATATAGAAATGGCTGGAAAAGCTCAGCAGGTCTGTCAGCATCCAGATTCATTTTACATGATGTATTTGTACCAGCCTCTACCACTTTCTCTGGCAGCTCATTCCATACACACTCCACCCTCTATTTGAAAAGGTGCCCTTTAGGCCTCTTCAAAACCTTTCCCCTCTCACTTTCAACCAATGCCCTCTAGTTTTAGACGTCCTTAATATGGGGAAAAACCCTGACGACTCACCCTATCCATGACCATTCTGATTTTATAAACCGCTTCTGCGGCGAAATGTGAATCCAATCAACACGAATGGCTGTACTTTCAGTCATCCTGGGCCTAAATTCTGAAATGCAATACTGACACCTCTTCCTTCTCCATCAAGTCGCAATTCTAAATCCATTTTAACCAGTTTGTTTAGATGTATCATGAGAGACTTCTGTGAGACTTACACCTAGACCTTTGTGCCCGGAGGTAGGGATACTAGCATCACTCAGCAATATCCATAAAGCTGCAAGAATATTCTCCTGTGTGTTTACTCATTAGCCGGTCCTGACATGCTGTGATAGACCTCTGCAACAGGCAGGACTTGAATCCAGGCCTTCTAGTCCAGATCTAGGATCAGTACCACGCAAGTTCAGGAATTGGAATCAAATCCAGAGCTCTAGCTCAGAGACAGGGACACTACCCACTACACTACCATACCCAGATTTTGGGTCATAGTTTAGAGCCCGCTTTCAGCTCGGTGTGGATTTATTATTATCAGGTTACCATTACTGAATTACAAACAACACTTTTATTGTTAAATAAATGCAAGACATTTGTCAGAACTGTAGGATATTGAGTGTACGTGCTGTGCCATCGAAATTTACTATGAACATCTTTAATTGCTATTATCTGCAATATTAGGGAAAGAAATCCTGCAGACACACTCTGCCCAATGAAGGGTCTCAAATAGATATTTATCACTGAACGACAGAGACAAAGGAAGAGCTTAATTTCTGGTCATAAAACACCGATCACTCTTACCGAACACTAACGTGCGACTCTCTTCTTCCTAAACCCATGAAATGATTCCTGGCCGCTGATTACTATCCAGCCTCTCCTCCCCACTGACTGTGTCTGCAATCTGTCCCACCTCCCACTAACCACACAAGGCAAACCAAGCTCAGGGTCTTTGCGAAAATCAAGGCCGGAGTGTGCAGGCTTCTTGGAGAGGGATGGGCATTTTAAAGTTGAAGGGGGAGGGTGTGAAGGCAGTAATATCACACACTGGGCTGAGGGGTGGCAGATGGAGTTTAGTTTGGATTAATGCGATGTATTGGATTTGGTAAATCAAACAAGAGCAGGACCTATACACTTAAAAATTGGGCTTTTGGCATTCTTGAAGGACAGAGACCGCGGCCGTTAGGTATAATTCATTAAAAATTGCATCTCATATAGTTAAGCTGAAAATGTGTTTCTAGAAAAGTGCAGCAGGTCAGGCAGCACCCAAGGAGCAGGAGAATCGACGTTTCGGGCATGAGCCCTTCTTATATAGAGTATAATTCATTAAAAATTGCATCTCATATAGTTAAGCTGAAAATGTGTTTCTACAAAAGTGCAGCAGGTCAGGCAGCACCCAAGGAGCAGGAGAATCGACGTTTCGGGCATGAGCCCTTCTTATATAGATAGTGTGGTTAAGAAGGTGTTTAGCACACATGTCTTCATTGCTCAGACCTTTGAGTATTGGAATTGGGATGTCAATGTTGAGGTTGTATAGAATATTGGTGAGACATCTTCTGGAATACTGTGCCCAGTTTGGTCACCCTGCCCGCTCATTCCATAGGCAACCACCCTCTGGGTGAAAACGCTGCCCCTCAGCTCACTTTTTAATGTTTCCCTCTCACCTTAAACCCGTGCTCTCTAGTTTTGGACTCCCCGTACCCTTAGGAAACACCTTGACTATTCACTTTGATATTATTGACGTTAATATTATTAAGCTAGAGAGAGTTCAGAAGAGATTAACTTGGATGTTGCTGGGAAAGGAGGGATTGAGCTATAAAGAGAGGTTGGATAGGCTGGAACTTTATTCACTGGAGAGTATGAGATTAAGGAGTAACTTTACAGAGATTTATGAAATAATGATGGATACAGTAAGCTGAAGGGCTGATGGTTTTTTTCCATAGAGTTGGGGATTCAAAACTGAGGGATACTTTGAGGTGAGAGGAAAAATATTTACAAAAGTCATGAGACATAATTATTTTAGACAGAATCTGGCTTGTGTGTGGAATGAACTCCCAGAACAAGTGGTGAAAGCAGGGACAGTTACAACGTTTGAAGGACATTCAGGAGATTTATGAAATAATGATGGATACAGATAAGCTGAAGGGCTGATGGTTTTTTCCATAGAGTTGGGGATTCAAAACTGAGGGATACTTTAAGGTGAGAGGAAAAATATTTACAAAAGTCATGAGACATAATTATTTTAGACAGAATCTGGCTTGTGTGTGGAATGAACTCCCGGAGCAAGTGGTGAAAGCAGGGACAGTTACAACGTTTGAAGGACATTCAGATCAGTACATGGATAAGACATCCGTTTGGATGGTGCTGTGAGCAGCTGCCATCTCCCTCCCCCGCTCTGACTGAATCCCTCTTGGTTTTCACCCTCTGCCAATGCCTGTGTAGTGGCGTGGGGAGGCCAGCAGAGGGTGACATTTCATCACTTTGAGCACCACCGAGACTGCCAGACACAGAGACACACAGATACAGACACGGGAAAGGTTAGGACGCGGTGTGAAGCTCATCTGGTAATTTAAACGATACATAAAGAAATGCTCAATTTACCTCGTAAACTGTTAAAACATGAATGACAGAGAACTCCCAAATTCCACTGATTAAACAAAAACAGCAATTTATTTTTTCACTCTGAAAGTGAACATTTTACATCAACTATTCACAACTCTGAGACACCCAATCTCTTAACCACTTAGTTACTGACTCCAACTCTATAGCAATATACTGCTTCAATAAGATGCTTATTAAAGTTACATAAACTTCGTTTCAAAACCACACAGCAGCTGTTGTATCATCTGACCTTGCAGCAGTTTCATTTTTTCCATCTTTCCTGGGAAGACAGGTTCATGTTACAGGATGCTATCGAAGTATCTACATTTCAGCATTCTGAAACCTGGGAACACATCCTTCCATGATACTGCCCCTCAGTCTCCCCATCTCTGTCTATTTCCCAAACCCCTCCCATGTGGTGATATTTAAACTGATTCTCCCACCTACTCTCCCTGGCAGTGCTGTTCACACCCACAGCACCCCCTTGTCAGGGCAACAATGGAGATATGGAGCTGTAAATGGATGGGAGCGGCATATCCTGTCACTTCGAGCATGGGCTGCGAGTTTCCCCATACTGAGCAGGGATCTAACACAGTGTTACTGAGCAGTGCACTGGGGTGGGGTACACAGTCCTACATGTTGGGAGGGTAACTGCTCCTGGTTTACAGAATAATTCATGGCTGATAACTGCACAGATTGCTGTGCTGGTCAGACTATCCGGTTGAGGTTTATACATAATGCCACGATGTGGTTTGTGAAGCTCCTAATTTTGGATTGATATTTGTTTCAGGTTTACACATTAGTGCTCCGCTGTGGTCTGCAAAGCTCCCCGTGCTGGACAGATATCTAGTCCGGGTTTATAGATCACTGCACTACTGTGGTCTGCACTACTTCCCCTGCTGAATACTTGCTGGAGGAACAGAGCAAGCCAGGCAACATCAGGAGGTGTGGAATTGGATGTTTCGGGTGTCGCCCACCTTCAGGATTCTTGCAGAAGGGTTACACCCGAATTGTCGACTTTTCCACCTCTCGATGCTGCCTGGCTTGCTGTGTTCTCCCAGCTTCTTGCCTGTCTACTTTGGATTCCAGCATCTGCAGCTTTTTTGTCTCTATCCGGCTACCCGTACTGGACAGATGTCTCGTCTGTCTTTGAAGATAAGTGCTGTGACATGAAGATAAGTGCAGATTGCTGGACAGATTGCTGGATTGTATTGACCAGTGCAATGGATGAATGTGGACAGATTGCTGGGTTGCACTGGCCTGGTCTACACAGTGTTCCACGGTGAACAGATATCTCCTCCGGGTTGATGGTGTCTGGGCTGGTTCTGTGAGGTGGATTGAGAATGTGGTATATCTAACCATTTCAGCTGATTTGGCAATGCCTTTAGTTCCAATTCCTGTGATTGGACCCTCCGTCTCTCACCCTATTAATGTGACAGTGTGTCCAGGCACAGTATATCATGTTGGTGGGGTGGGTAAGGGGGGAAGGTGATGGACATGTCAAGGGGTTCCCCGTAACGTTCTGTCCTTGTCATTCTATAACTGCCATTCCCTAGAACGTTTCGTCCCCGACATTCTATAACTGACATTCCCCGGAAAGTTCGGTCCCCAACATTCTATAACTGACATTCCCTGGAACGTTCTGTCCCGACATTCTATAACTGACATTCACCGGAATGTTCTGTCCCCGACAGTCTATAACTGACATTCCCCGGAACGTTCCATCCCTGTTCCCCGGAATGTTCCGATCCCGACATTCTATAACTGACATTCCGTGGAAGGTTCTGCCCCCGACATTCTAAAACGGAGTTTCCCCGAAACGTTCCGTCCCTGACATTCTATAACAGACATTTCCCAGAACGTTCTGTCCCTAACATTCTATAACAGACATTCCACGGAACGTTCTGCCCCCGACATTCTATAACTGCCATTCCCCGGAATGTTCCGGTCCCGACATTCTATAACCGACATTCCCCGGAAGGTTCTGTCCCTGACATTGTTTGTGAACGTCCGGACGTCAGTGAATTGAACAAATGATAAGACCCCGAGGGAAGAGATCCCGTTCTAGGGAGAAGGAGACACTGTTCCTAAGGCCCCTCAGGCAGTTAAAGTGGTGAATACGTTTTCCCTGCGTTTACATTTCTTCCCGACACAGGATGGACCACAATTTAGACCAAAAGACAGAAATTCCCAAACTCCGTCTGTCTTCAGGAAACTGGGAGAGAATCCTTCAGGACAGCAATGTTTCACGCTCCGTATTAGGAACTGGGAAGGAGTGACCTGTGTCTGCTGTCGAGTGATTCCCAGTATGTGGGAATATTCTAGAAACCATCTGTCCTTATGGATGTGTCTCTGTGTGTTTGCGGAGGGAGAGTTTCTTGTGGTTTATGTCACATTTTTGTCAGTAATTCCGACCTTCCCATTTGTTATTCCAGCTCCAATTATTTTAATAAATCCCTGAATACAGGGACACATTTAAAAATCCCACTGGATCCCCGATCAAACGGGTCCCTTTGCCTCCAGGCTGATGGATAATGGTATTGTTTTCCTTTCTCACAGTTAACGTAGTGACCATCTACGTCCTGCTTTATAAAGATTGTGGATTGTCTCCATGTGTCAGACGTTACCTGGGGGCCATGGCAGCGGCGGATCTCCTGGTCATTATCCTCGACCTGATCCTGAGACACATTCCCATTGTTTATCAGGAACAGTTTTATTTCCTGAAGGACTCCATCCCCGTGTGTAATATCCACGCCGTCCTGCTTTATGCAACCACTGACTGCTCTGTCTGGTTCACCGTCACTTTCACCTTTGATCGGTTTGTGGCCATCTGTTGCCAGAAGCTGAGAAGTAAATATTGCAGTGAGAAAATGGCGGCTGTGGTTCTGGGAGCAGTGACTGTGCTGAGCTGTTTAAAGGACATTTCATGGTATTTTATGCTCACGGCTCATTATGGGCTGCTGAACACCCCCTGGTTTTGTGCTTTTACAGAAGCTGTTCTATTCTCCATTGTCTGGGTCGCAATCGAGTTCCTCCACTACATTCTAACCCCGTGTGTCCCATTTCTCCTGATTCTGCTGCTCAATGTTCTCACCGTCAGACACATTTTAGTGACCAGCAGAGCCCGCAGGAGAGTCCGCGCTCACACCAATGGGGACGCTCAGTCTGACACAGAAATGAGAAACCGAAAAAAATCCATCATTTTACTGTTTGTGATCTCGGCCAATTTCATCCTGTTATGGTCACCGTTAATGCTGTTTTGTCTATGGAGTCGGATGTGGTCGATTGGGTATCGGTCTGTGTATCTCCATCTCTTTCTGCTAGAATTGGGCTTCATGCTGCAGCTCCTCAGTTGCTGCACAAACACCGCGATTTATGCCGTGACCCAGACTAAGTTCAGGCAGCAGCTGAAGAATGTACTGAAATATCCCTTCACCCAAATCCATCCATCAATCAAATTCCCTCATTAATCAATCCATCCAGGCTTTTCTCATTTCAGTCCAGTGGCTGGTTTGTCCATCTTTATCCCACAGGGGGGGGTACAGAGACACATTTCAATGCTTCTCACAACTCAGGGGCCAGTGAGAAAAGGCACCATCCCACTGACTGTATTCATCACTTCCATTTGTAAAACATAAAAATGTTGATTAAAGCGTGCCGAGCAGCAGAGTGACCGATGTTGTTGTGTGTCTTTGTGTTGGAGAAGCTAAGCTGGAGAGAGACAGACTCAGCCCCAATTCCTGGTTCTCAGGGAAGGGGAGGGCACCGCGCTCTGAGCTCAGGAGCTGGGTTTAACTCCCTCTGTCCTTACTTTCACCTCTGGATCTCCCACTCCAACTTGGCTTTCAGCAGAATTCACCTTGCTCCATTTGTCCCTCTCCCTCCATATATCCCTCCCACTCTCACACTGCACTGCTATTTCTCTCTCCTTTTCCCATTTACACACTCAATCCCACTGTCGTTGCCTTCCCCAATCTCATTCACTCTCTCTCCAACCTGCGATCATAACCTTCCAACCTTCCTCGAGTCCTTCGGTGCTGGGGGAACAGAAGAGGGTTGTCGATCTTCAGACCGATGTTAGGGAACAGAGATTGGGACGGCATATCAGGCCATTGCCAGGGCAACAGTATGGAGCTTGGGCCAAACGCCATTGCTCGGGGACATAGCGGGTGTGCGAACACGAGCCATTACTAGGGGGTAACACGTGGAGTGGCACCGTAGGCTGTGGCTAAGACTGGTACAACACGATATCACAAACAGAAGACATTGTGTGGGACATACTGTCTGTTACTCAGGGAATAGAATGGGGATGGGGTTAAAGGCCATTTAGAGGGGATCAACTGGGTTGGTGTTCACAGGCAGGAGCTCTGGTTAAGGTGTGTGAGGAACGTGATGGTTGGAGACGGCGTGGGCGTGTGAGCGTGATGCTGGCGGAATGTGCGAGGGAGTGAGCATGATGCTGGGTGACTGTGCAGGAGAGTGAACGTGACGGTAGGGGAGTGTGTGGGAGAATGTGGATTATGTGGGGGTGAGCGAGTAGGTGAGGGTGGTGTGGTGCAGTGTGTGAGGGTACGCGTGATGGTGGGGATTATGTGGGGCC
>NW_025210767.1:17179-20532 GCF_004010195.1 Chiloscyllium plagiosum
GTGATGGAGTGAATGTGAGGGGGTCAGTGTGACAGTGATGGAGTGAGTGTGAATGGATCAGTGTGACTGTAATGGCGTGAGTGTGAGGGTTTCAGGGTGACGGTGATAGAGTGAGTCTGAGGGGATCAGGGTGATGGTGAAGGAGTGAGTGTGAGGGGTTAGTGTAACAGTGATGGAGTGAATGTGAGGTTGACAGTGATAGAGTGTGTGTGACGGGATCAGGGTGACGGTGATGAAGTGAATGTAAGGGGGTCAAAGAGACGGAGAAGGAGTGAGTGTGTCGGGGTCAGGATGACGGTGTTGGAATGAGTGTGAGCGGGTCAGGGTGACGGTAATGGAGTGAGTGTGAGTGGGTTTGTGTGACGGAGATGAAGTGAGTGTGCAGGGGTCAGGATGACGGTGTTGGAATGAGTGTGAGCGGGTCAGGGTGACGGTAATGGAGTGAGTGTGAGTGGGTTTGTGTGACGGAGATGAAGTGAGTGTGCGGGGGTCAGGATGACTGTGATGGACATGGAGTGAGTGTGAGTGGGTTTGTGTGACGGAGATGAAGTGAGTGTGCAGGGGTCAGGATGACTGTGATGGACTGAATGTGAGGATGTCAGCCTGGAGCCCAGTTACAAGTGGAGTTCCGCAGGGATCAGTTCTGGGTCCTCTGCTGTTTGTAATTTTTATTAATGAATTGGATGAGGGAGTCGAAGGGTGGGTCAGTAAATTTGCAGATGATACGAAGATTGGTGGAGTTGTGGATAGTGAGGAGGGTAGTTGTCGGCTGCAAAGGGACTTAGATATGATGCAGAGCTGGGCAGATGGAGTTCAACCCTGCCAATTGTGAGGTTGTCCATTTTGGATGGACAAATAAGAATGCAGAATACAGGGTTAATGGTAGGGTTCTTAGTCAGGTGGAGGAACAGAAAGATGTTGGGGTCGATGTACATAGATCTTTGAAAGTTGCCACTAAGGTGGATAGAGCTTGTAAGAAGGCCTATGGTGTATTAGCGTTCATTAGCAGAGGGATTGAATTCAAGAGTCGTGAAGTGATGTTGCCATGGACAGGACTTTGGTTAGGCCACATTTGGAATACTATGTGCAGTTCTGGTCGCCTCACTTTAGGAAAGATGTGAAAGCGTTGGAGAGCGTGCAGAGAAGACTTACCAGGATGTTGCTTGGAATGGAGAATAGGTCGTACGAGGATAGGCTGAGAGTGCAAGGCCTTTTCACGTTGGAACGGTGAAGGATGAGGGGTGACTTGATAGAGGTTTATAAGATGATCAGAGGAATAGATAGAGTAGACAGTCAGAAACTTTTCCCCCGGGTACAACAGAGTGTTACAAAGGGACATAAATTTAAGGTGAAGGGTGGAACGTATAGGGGTCCTACGAATCGATCTTCAGTTTGGAGAAGCAGTTTCTGGATTCAGGGAGAGTGACCGTTTGACCTTTGAGCAAATTGATGCAGGAACGGAGGAAGAACTGGAAGTTTATGCAAGATAGAGTGGGCAAATCCCCAGATAAAATACCACCAATCTCACATCGGTGAGAGGGAAGCAATTGTAGAAAATTCGGAGGGCTGTTGAAACTAGATCATTAAATATCTTCAAGACTGAGACAGATTTTTATAGAAGTGTTACGGGGAAATCACAGGAAAGTGGAATGGGGGATTAACGAAATAAATATAATCTAATCAAAGGAAAAGCAGACACAGTGAGAGGATAGACATATTCTTGCCCCTATGTCTAATGGTGTTCTTTTCCAATAGCCCTTTTCCAAGAACATCACCTCTCACACTATGGAATGAGACACAGTTTGGAATGCAATCGAGGGATTCAAGGAATTCATAAACGCGATAGTAATAGACGGAAAGTACGAGAGGACTGCGACAACACGGATTGCCTGTCGGGGTGAGGATTTGCATTGACACAGTCATCACGACCAGAAGGAAGACCTCAGCAAGACACCCTCCAAGGCCAAGCAGAGACCTGCACTGGGGAGCAGGTAGTCGGGGGCCAGGTGTCAAGGAGTGCTGAAGGCCTAAACACTACATCACTGTCGTGTCTCCTTCCTTCCCTGACCAAAATTAAATGTGGAAGGGTAGAGACACATGCTGTTGGTAACAGAGTAAGCAGGAAGGCTTTGGCACGAGAGGCTTCGGACAGCTCTGGTTCAGCAAAATATACAGGTAAACTCAAATAAAGGTATTTTAACGTTTTTGTTACAGTAGTCGTGATGGCATTTAGGGTAGTCACACGCTCCTCTTGTGGGATGTGGGAGCTCAGGGAGATTTCCACCGTCCCTGATGACAACGCGTGTGGGCACTGCACCCAACTTAGCACATGGGAGACCGTGAAAGGAAGAGATACTGAGCGGCACGTTGGCTCAGTGGTTAGCACTGCTGCCTCAGAGCACCAGCGACCCGGGCTCAAATCCTGCCTTGGGCAACTGTCTGTGTGCAATTTGCATATTCTCCCCGTGTCTGCATGGGTTTCCTCTGGGTGCTGCGGGTTTCCTCCCACAGTTCAAGGATGTCCAGGTTAGGTGAATTGGTCATGCTAAATGACCCGTAGTGTTGCGTGTACAGGGGTGGTCTGGGTGGGCTGCTGGTCGGTGGGTTGGTGCAGACTTGTTGGGCCGAAGGGCCTGTCCACACACTGTAGGTAATCTAATTTAGGATGCACTCAGGGTCATCCGAGATACTGACGAATTCATAGACACGTCCCTAGTTATGTTTCTTTAATGACTGTAATATTCCTGTCCATCATTCATCGTCCTGAGTTCTTCAGCCTCACATATCAGTCCTGTTGTATTTAAATAAACACAATTTCATCCAACAGGTGTTAGTAAACCATTTTGGATTGTTGGGGGAGATGTCCGTTCAGGGGAAAGCAGCAGTAGCCAGGTTGGTGGTACTACCACTGGCTCTGGGACACAGTGGGAAAGGATAAAGGTAACAGGACGTTAAAGCTAGGAGGGTCGTTTGCTAATGGGATAGATCAGAGATTCTGTGGTCGCAGACGGGAATCCAGGATGGTGGGCTACCTCCTAGGTGCTAGGGACCAGGATATCTCCAAGTGGCTGCAGAACACTCTCAAGGGGGACGGTGAGCAGCCAGAAATCATTATGCACGTTGGCACAAATGATACCCGTAGAAATAGGGACGAGGTCCTGCAGCGTGATTACAGAGAGCTAGGAGAAACATATAAAAAAAAACCTTGACAATGATAATCTCCTCAGAGGGGGGTTACCATCCGAGACATGCACTGGAGGGGATACCAATATCTTGGCGGCTAGTTTTGCTAGGGTTGCAAGGGAGGGTTTAAACTAGATTGGCAGGTGGTCGGATCCTCAACAGCAGGGACG
>NW_025210768.1:0-3869 GCF_004010195.1 Chiloscyllium plagiosum
GTCTTTTTCTTGCATCCTGGATTTGATGAGTACAAGATGAAAAGCCTCAGTGTCTAGTCTCCTTTTAGCAATGTTTAAATTCTGTACTACCAAGCATTTTTCTACTCTGTTCCCATATCCCTTTTATTCTCTTCCCTTCAATCTAACCAAGTTCTTAAATATTGAAATTGACTGCTTAAGTCATTAATTCTGGTAATACAGTTCATTGCCTTACATCTTTATAGCTAAATCAAAATCTACTGCTGTCTTCTCCTAAATCACCTGCATTATATTTATGTGGCTTTGTTCTAGTTGTATTAAATCACTAGAATTAATGGTTCTATCTTTTACCATCTCATATCTAATTTTAAATACCTCTAACAAATCATCCCAAAATTTCTTGTTGAATGAAAATACCTTAAATTTGTATAAGTCTTAATATTTACTTTTCCTGATAGAATGCAAATTAGATGCTATGCTTCCTATACTGTGCAGCCAAACATGGTACACACTGCTCCAACAGCATTATAAGTAAGATTTTATATGGAATTAGTTGACATTTTACATCTTTTGCATAAAATATGGTGTGCCATTAGTTTTTTTGTAAACCCTAATCCATTTGTGATTCTATTCTGAGGAATTGCAGATGTTTTATATCATGCCGATGTACTTAAGAATTTTATACGTTTTTATCCACATTTGTATTTTTATTGAGAAACGTACTTGCCAGGTATTGAAATATTAAATTATGATTGTTAAATTTATGAATATGTGACTTTTTATTTAAAAACTAGAATCTCATTGCAGCTTACACTCACACCCTCATTTTATGCTGTATCAGTGGACTGTGCAGAAGGGCATGGTCGAAGCAACACCAGATAACACCGTGGGCGGCACAGTGGCACAGTGGTTAGCACTGCTGCCTCACAGCACCAGAGACCCGGGTTCAGTTCCCGCCTCAGGTGACTGTCTGTGTGGAGTTTGCACATTCTCCCCGTGTCTGTGTGGGTTTCCTCCGGGTGCTCCGGTTTCCTCCCACAGTCCAAAGATGTGCAGGTCAAGTGAATTGGCCATGCTAAATTGCCCGTAGTGTTAGGTAAGGGGTAAATGGAGGGGTGTGGGTGGGTTGCGCTTCGGTGGGTCGGTGTGGACTTGTTGGGCCGAAGAGCCTGTTTCCACACTGTAAAGTAATCTAATCTAATGTTACTTAAAAATGAAGTGTCAGCTTGATGAAGCTACAAGACAGGACTGCTCACCAAACAGCATAAGCAGCATGCCATAAAAGGAGCTAAGTCATTACATAACAAGTAGATCGGTTCTAATTCCAGTCGTATGTTATAATGGACGAATTAAACAATTCACTGGAGGAGAAGGCTGCACAAATACCCCCATCTCCAGTGATGGTGAGCCCAGCACATCAGTGCAAAAGGTCAGGCTGAAGATTTCACAACAATCTTCAGCTAGAAGTGTCAAATGGACAATCCATTTCAGATTCCTCAAGTGGTCCCCTGCATCATAGATGGCAGTCTTCAGCCAATTCAGTTCACTCCATGTGATATCAAGGAACACTTGGAGGCATTGGATATTGCAAAGGTCATTGGCTGTGACAGCATTCCATCAATAATGCTAAATACTCATTCTCTAGAACTTGCCACATCCCTAGCCAAGCTGTCCTGGAACAGTGACAGCACTAGCTTTTCCCTCACAATGAGGAAAATTGCCCAGGTATGTCTTATCCACAAAAAGCAGGATAATCGCAATTCAGCCAAATTTGGCCCCATGTGGCCACTCTTGATCATCGAAAAAGTGATGGAAGGTATCATCAACAGTGCTATCAAGCAGCACCTGCTCAGTGATGCCCAGTTTGGGTTCCATCAGAGCCTCTCAGCTCCTGATCTCATTGAAGGCTTGGTTCAAACATGGAAAACTCTCTGTTGGTTGGAGTCATGTCTGGCACAAAGAAAGAAGATTGTTGAAGTAATTCTAGAGAGGCTGGTATGCAGTCACCAAGTCACCCTTTGTTTACATCTGAACAGTCATAGCATCATAGGCACAGAAACAGATTCTTTGGTCCAGCCAGTCCAGCCAAACATAATCCCAAAGTAAAGAAGTCCCACCTGCCTGCTCCTGGCCCATATCCCCCCAAACCTTTTCTATTCATGCACTTATCCAAATGTCTTTTAAACATTGTAATTGCACCCCACATCTATCATTCCTCGACTATAGTACTGCCTCATACAGAGTCAGCCACCAAACTGTCAGTATCCCTGACACTCAACGTTTTTATGTCAACCGGGCTCCCTGATTGGGCCAGATTAACAGCCCCAATTAGGGCACTCCTATTCTGTGAGGTTCAGCTCGCTGACTTTGTTACGATCATTACAGGTGTGGTGTTTGGTGGGCTGTAAGCTCCATGGTATCTCTGCAGGAGTTCCTCAGGATAGTGTCTTTGACCAAACCATTTTCAGCTGCTACATTTATGACCTTGCGTCCGTCAAAAGGTCAGAAATGGGGATGTTTGCTGATGATTGCTCAATGTTCAGCACCATTTATGATTTTTCCAATACTGAAGCAGTTTATATTCAAATGCAACAATTTCCAGGTTTGAGCTGACAAGTGGCAAGTAACATTCATGCCACACAAATACCATGCAATGATCATCTCCAGTAAGGCAAATCAAGCCATCATTCCATCACTGAAACCCCACTGTAAACATCCTGGCAATTACCATTGACCAAAATCTGAACTAGACTGCCAATTTAAATGCTGTGACAACAAGAGCAGCTCAGACACTAGGAATATTGTAGCAATTAAAGCAACTCCTAACTCTCCGAAGCCTGCCCACCATCTAACTGGCACAAGTCAGGATGCTCCCCACTGGCCTGGATGAGTGCAGGAACTCAAAGCTTGACACCATACAGAGCAAAGCAGCCCATTTGATTAGTACTATAATATCCACTGCCTCTATCATCAACGTTCACTGGCAGCAATGAGTATTGCATTGCAGAAAAATACAAAAGCTCCTTACACTGCACCTTCCAAACTCGTTACCATGATAATTGAGAAAGACAAGGACAGGGAATAAGTGGGAACTGCAAATTCACCTGCACGCTGCTCTCAATCCTGAGTTGGAAGTATATCGCCACTCCTTCTGTGTTGCTAGGTTATAAACCTGGAACTCTTTCTTGAAAGCATTGATGGAGGTATCTCCAGTGATAAGGCAGTTCATCATCCTCTTCTCGAGGGCAACTAGGGATGGATAATAAAAGCCAGCGATGTCCACTTCCCATGAGTGACTATTTTAAAAATCTCATTCTACTGAAAGATTTTAAATGTAGGTAACTGTTTACCCCAAGTATTTCTTTAGGATAGGATACTTGGTGTGCTATTTTAAATTGTGTTATGTAAACCTTGAAGAAGTTTCCACTACAGTTTACTAAAATTATAATATAACTAATTCATACAAAGGTGATGAATATTGAATCATTGGTCTGTGCTACATTAGGTAGTTTTCATCATGAAAATGGAATTGGCCAAGCCAGAGGTGAAAGTTGGACAATGTTTCCATTCCTGATTGCTCCATATGGATTAAAGAGTGACCTGAAACTATCTCGTGTTAATGTTGCTATGTAATGTGGTCAGTTTCACAAAGCTACAAAACCTGGGATTGCAGTTAGTGAACAAAAGGGATCTATCAGGGGAGTCAAGATTAGGAGCTAGACCAGGGCTTCCAAAACTGGTAGAGTCGCAGGATGAGCCATTGTGGTCATGAATTCTGAAGGAGTGGTGACTGTGGTGCAAAAGATCAGGTTAAAAAGTCTTGATGTTGAGGCCCCTTTAAGTGTGCACTTTTTTCTGTCTGTGGACATGTCCTAATCTAATGAACCCCA
>NW_025210768.1:19400-20547 GCF_004010195.1 Chiloscyllium plagiosum
GGATGGCGAATATAAACACTCTAATATACATTGACTGAAAGTTTCTGACATCATCTCAGTGCCAAATAAGTTGCCCCTTACCCTGAAATTCTATCATCCTGTTTTGGATTCCCAGATACTCAGACATAAATTTCCAAAGTCTGCACTACGAAGGTCTTGCCACTGAGAAGCTTTTACTTTTAAATCAAATCACTTAGCAATTTCCTGAAACTCAAAGATATAGACAAATTTATTCACAAACTCAGCAAGGGGAACCCAAATACCAAACAGTGAAAGGTTAGAGTAAAATACATTGATAGGCACCAGACATTGCTAGCTGGGCCATCATTTAGTACCCAAATAGAGTTTCCTGGATTAGTTGTTTGGGCGCTGCCTACTTGAATAGTTGCAGTGAGTTTGGTGCAGGTACACCCATTATAATGTGAGTGACTGAAAGGCAGAAATTTACTCAAGCGACACCCGTGCAGCAGAGATATATTTCCCTGTCAAGATGGTCAAATCGCTTTACGTGAGACCTGCAGGAGATGGTGTTCGCATGGCTCTGTTGTGCTTGCCATTCCAGATGGTCATGACCGAGAAAGGGCTAGATTAGATTAGATTAGATTACATTAGATCACTTACAGTGTGGAAACAGGACCTTCGGCCCAACAAGTCCAAGCCGACCCACAATTTAGCATGGCCAATTCACCTAACTTGCACATTTTTGAACTGTGGGAGAAAACCGGAGCACGCGTAGGAAACCCACGCAGGCACGGCGAGAATGTGCAAACTCCACACAGACAATTGCCTGAGGCGGGAATTAAATGGTGTCGAAAATAAATTGATAAATTCCTGCCATGTATCTTGGAGCTGGAGCACACAATCTCCGTTGCGAGTTTATGGAGGAGGCAGTGAATATTCTGGATGCGATGGCAAACAACCTGCTGTACAAGTATACCCTTCCTTGTGGATGGACTCTTGGTGGATTGCTCTTCGGAGGGTCGGTGTGGACTTGTTTGGCCGAAGGGAATGTTTCCACACTGTAAGTAATCTAATCTAATCTAATGCATGTACAGCATAATGCGCCAGGTATATCCGTAGCTTGTTTAAAGGCAATATGACTTCATTTTGTTCCAATCAATGACTCCATGTAATTTAATTAAACAAG
>NW_025210769.1:0-1615 GCF_004010195.1 Chiloscyllium plagiosum
AGTGAGTGTGAGGGGATCAGGGTGACGGTGATGGAGTGCGTGTGAGGCGGTCAGGGTGAATGTGATGGGGTCATGCTGACGGTAACGGGATGATTGTGCAAGGTTAAGGGTGACGGTGATGGAATGAGTGTGAGGGGATCAGTGTGAGAGTGATGGAGTGAGTGTGAGGGGGTCAGGGTGATGGTGTTGGAGTGATTGTGAGGGGATCACGGTGACAGTAATGGAGTGGGTGTGAGGGGGTCAGGGTGACGGTGGTGTAGTGAGTGTGAGTGGGTCAGTGTGAGAGTGATGGGGTGAGTGTGAGGGGTTTGGGTGATCGTGATGGAATGTGTGTGAGGGTGTAAGTGTGAGGGGGATAGAGTGAGTGTGAGGGGAGCACTGTGACGGTGATGGAGTGAGTGTGAGTGGCCAGTGTGACTGTGATGACGTGAGTGTGAGGTTTTCAGGGTGAAGGTGATGCAGTGAGTCTGATGGGATCAGCGGGGTGTGAGGGGATCAGTGTGACGGTGAAGGATTGAGTGTGAGGGCATCAGTGTGACAGTGAAGAAGTGAGTGTGAGGTTGACCGGTTGAGGGTTGTGGAGTGAGTGTGAGGGGATTAGTCTGACGGTGATGGAGTGAGTGTGAGGGGGTCAGTGTGACGGTGATGGAGTGAGTATGAGGCGGTCAGGGTGAAAGTGAAGAAGTGAATGTGAGTGGGTCAGGGTGCCGGTGATGGAGTGAGTGTGAGGGGGTCAGCGTGATGGTGATGGAGTGAGTGTGAGTCGGACAGTGTGACGGTGATGGAGTGAGTGTGAGTGGGACAATGTGACGGTGATGGAGTGAGTGTGAGGGGTTCAGGGTGACAGTGATGGAGTGAGTGAGTGGGCCAGTGTGACGTTGATGGTGGGAGTGTGAGGGGGTCAGGGTGATGGTGATAGAGTGATTGTGAATGTATCAGGGTGACAGTGATAGCGTGGGTGTGAGGGGGTCAGTGTGACAGTGATGGATTAGTGTGAGGGGATTTGTGTGATGGTGCTGGAGTGAGTATGGGGAGTGTCAGGGTGACGGTGACGGAGTGAGTGTGAGGGGATCACTGTGGCGGTGATAGAGTGAGTGTGAGGGGGTCAGCATGACGGTGATGGAGCGAGTATGAGCGGGTCAGGGTGACGGTGATGGAGCGAGTGTGAGAGGGTCAGGTTGAATGTGATGGAGTGAGTGTGAAGGGGTCATGGTGATGGTGATGGGATGATTGTGAGGGATTAAGGGTGACGGTGATGGACTGAGTGTGAGTGGATCAGTGTGAGAGTGATGGAGTGAGTGTGTCAGGTGACAGTGATGGAGTGAGTGTAAGGGGTGTGTGAAAGTGATGGAGTGAGTGTGAGGGGAACATTGTGACAGTGATGGAGTGAGTGTGAGGGGATCAGGGTGACGGTGATGGAGTGAATTTGAGGAGGTCTGGGTAACGTTGGTGGAGTGTATGTGAGGGGATCAGGGTGAGATTGATGGAGTGAGTGTGAGGTGATCAGTGTGAGAGTGATGGAGTGAGTGTGAGGGGGTCACGGTGACAGTGAAGGAGTGAGTGTGAGGGGGTCAGGGTGATGGTGATGGAGTGAGTGTGAGGGGGTCAGGGTGGC
>NW_025210769.1:3262-7890 GCF_004010195.1 Chiloscyllium plagiosum
CAAGACACTGTTCAAAAGGGCCACAACACACTGCAGTACACCAGAACTGCAAAAAGAGGAAGAAGAACACCGAAACAATGTATTCGCCAAAAACGGATACCCCCGCATTTTCATTAGGGATTGTCTGTATGAATTTGCTAGACGACTGTCCTCTGATATTGATGAGGGCCGTGCAGATGATGTGGTTTATATGGAGTTCATTAAGGTCTTTGACAAGGTCTCACACGGAAGGCTGGTCCAAAAGGGAAGATCCCATGGGATCCAAGGCAAGTTGGTAAATTGGCTCCACAATTGGTGGAGGGTTGGTTTTGTGATTGAAAGCCATTGTCCAGCGGGTGTAACACAGGGATCTGTCCTGGAACCATTGCTGGCTGTTACGTACATTAATAACTTGGATATCAAAGCAGAAGGAATCATTAGCAGGTTTGCAGATAACATGAAAGGTGAGGGCGTTGTCCACAGTGAGGGGGATGGACTCAGGCTGCAGTCTGATATCGATCAGATGATAAACTGAGCAGAATAATGGCAGACAGGGTTTACGTCTGATCACTGTGAGGTAATGCACTGTGGGAAGTCTAATAAACGGATGATATACATCATGAATGGTAGGTCCTCCTGGGGCACTGAGGAACACAGGGACCTTGGTCGGCAAGTCCCTGGATGTCTGAAGGTGTCAGCACAGATAGACAGGGTGGGAAATACACCTGAACTGGGAGCAGGAGGGGTACACACTTCCTGGTGGGGAACGTTGCTGGACCTGCTCGAGAAGATTTAAACTCGCCTGGCAGGACTGTGTGACACCAAAGCGTCGTAGGCCAGAAAGAAAGTTGAGGCTGGTACAAATGTTCAAGAGAGCAATATAAGTAGACAAGGCAGGCAAGAACATAGCAGACAATGAGGGAACACTGGTGGATTAAACTGCAGTTATTTCAATGCAAAGGGCCAGACAGATAAGGCAGATGAACCCAGAGCATGGATGGGAACATGGGATTGGGATACCATAGGTATTACAGAAACACAGCTAAGGGAGCAACAGGACCAGCAGCTCAATGTTCCGGAGACAGATGCAACAGGAAGGATAGAACAGGAGGCAAAACAGGAGGAGAGCTGGTGGTTTTGATTGGGGGAAACATCCCAGCAGTACCTAGAGGGAGTATTCATGCAGGATCGCCCAGTTAAGCGATATTAATGGAACTGAGAAATAAAAATTGGCCACTAGTTTTCTACGGTCGTACTCCAGCGATGGGCAATGGGAAATGAAGGAGCAAATATGTCAGGAGATTTCAGATATTTCTTAGAATAATAGGGTTGTAATGATAGGGAATCTTAACCTGGACTGGGATTGCTACTAAGTTAAGCATTTGGATGGAAGGAATTTGTTAAGTGTGTTCCGAAAACTCCCAGTCATTATGTAAGTGGCCCAACTGGAGATTGGGGCTAAACCTGACCTCCCCTTGGGAAACAAGGGAGGGAACGGGACTGAGGTGTTTGTGGGGAGCACTTTGGAAAGTTACCACAATTGTATTAGTTTGCAAAAAACGATGGAAAAGGACAGGCCTGGTCCACAAGTTAAAGTTATACAATGGAGCAAGATAGTATTAGACATGAATTTTTAAAGTAAATCTGGGGAGCCTATTTGCAGATAAAGGGAAGTCTGGCAAGTAGGAATATTTTAAAACCGAGATAAAAGGAGCGTTCAGTGCCAGCGTGTTCCTGTTGGTGTGCAGCTCAATGCTGACTGAATTAGGAAACACTGGCTGAATTTCGAGGCTGTGGTCAAGAAAAAAGGGGTCACATGTCAGATATAACTGGCTGACTCAAGGGAATCCCTTCAGGAGCATCGGGGCTGTAGAAATACACTTAGGATGGAAATCAGGAATGTAAAAAGTGGACACGAGATAGCTTTGGCAGAGAAAGTTAAGGAGAATCCAAAGAGACTCTACAAGTGTATTAAGAGCAAAAGAAGATCTAGGGACAAACCCGATATCCTTAATGATCAATGAAGCCAACGATTTGTGAAACGGCAAGATCCAAAACAAATATTTCACTTTGGAGCTTAGTGTGGATAAAAACTGGGGCGCTCAGGGAACTAAACAGGGTTTGGCCTGACTACTATTGGAATACTGTGTGCAATTCTGGTCCCAATGCCATCGGAAGGATGTCGTGGAACATGAAAGGGTTCAGAAGAAATGACCAAAGATGTTGCCAGGGTTGGAGGGCTTGCGCTTCAGGGAAAAGCCTGAATAGGCTGGGGCTGTTTTCCGTTGAACATGGGAAGCTGAGGAGTTAAAAGGTGTTTAAAATCATGATGGTCATCGACAGGGTCAATAGACAAGGTCATTTCCCCAGGAGATGGAAACTTGTCAAAGTGGTCTAAAGGACAACTGGCTCCCGCAGAGTGGATGGAATAAGCTGCCAGAGCAAATAGTGGAGGCTGATAGAAACACATTTAAAAGGCATGTGGATGGGTGTATGAATAGCAAAGGCTTAGAGGTATATTGGCAAAATTGTGGCAAATGTGACTAGAAACGTCATGCAGGAGTTGGTCCGAAGGGCCTGTTTCCGTGCTGTACATCTCTATGACTCAATATCTTGAAATAAGTCCACATTATAGAAAAGGAGGTGCTGGAGGTTTTAAAACACAAAGGTAGATAAATCCCCAGGACCTGATCAAATGTATCTCAAGACATTGTGGGAAGCTGGTGAAGAAATTGTAGGGCCCCTCGCAAAGATACGTGTACCATCGAGAGCTATGTGTGATAGGCTGTTAGACTGGAGGGTGGCATTGTGGACAGTGAAGAAGGTTTTCTGAGATTACATAGGGATCCTGATGAAATGCGTGAATGGCTGCAAAACCGTAGATGGAGTTCAATCAGAATAATTGCGAGGTAATGCATTTGGTACAACAAACACGGGCATTATACAATTAATGGCAAGATCTTCGGTAGTGTTGTAGAACAGAGGGACCTCAGGATTCAGCTACATAATTCTTTGAAGTTTGCAACATCGAGAGACAGGATAGTTTAAAAAAAAGGTGCTTGCCTCACTTGCTTTCATTGCTCAGTCCTTTGAATATAGGAGTTGGAAGTCATATTGAGATTATACAGGCCAATGGTGAGTCCCCTTCTGGAATACGGTGTCCAGTTCTGGTCGCCCAGTTATAGGAAGGATATTATTAAGCTAGAAAGGTTTGGGAGGAGATTTACTGGGATGTGGCTGGGTACGAAAGGCTTCAGTATAAAGAAAGCCTGAATAGGTTGGTATTTTTCACTGAAACCTGAATGTTCACAGATGACCTCATAGAAGTTTATAAAATCATGAGGGGGATAGATAGAGTTAATGGGAGTTGTCTTTTCCCATGGACAGGGGAGTTCCAAGACAAGGCACTACATTTTTAAGTTTAGAGGAGAGGCATTTAAAAAAAAAAGACACGAGAGGCACATTGTTACACAGAGTGTGGGTTGTGTTGAAATGAACTTCCCAAGGAAGGGGTGAACATGGGGACAATTACAATGTTAAAA
This sequence comes from Chiloscyllium plagiosum, assembly GCF_004010195.1. Lineage (NCBI taxonomy): Eukaryota > Metazoa > Chordata > Chondrichthyes > Orectolobiformes > Hemiscylliidae > Chiloscyllium > Chiloscyllium plagiosum. The sequence goes on from NW_025210769.1 coordinate 6,784, forward strand.
ATACATTTGCATTAGTACAGGAATAGGAAAGATTTGAAGGGATATGATCCAGGAACAGGCAGGTGGGATGAGATCCGTTTTAGAGTATGGTTAACGTTAACTGAATAGTGCAGTATGATGTTTGGATCCCCCTTATTACTTTCTGCTCTGTGCACTGGAATGATCTTACCTGGCAGCAGGATTTATTGAAGACTCCCGACCTCCCTGACTTTGTCTTTCTGGCTGACCAACCATAGTCCCAACCAGCAGTTGGCAAGTCTATTGAGTCAGGAACTCTATGAGTACGTGTAGAAGACACAGAAATAGGCAGAATGGGGAATTAGACTAATGTTTTGAGGGTTACACATATAGAATGGCACTGAGCCCACAGAGATCTGGAAAATCCCAGTCTCCATTCCTGACCTGTGCTGCCTCATCTTTCTGGAGTAGAATTCTGTTGGCTCATGATCTGGAGTAACTTCAAAACTGAGAGACGCTGACAGAGGCAGCAATTAGACCCACACAGTGATGGATACCACATGGAGAGTTACTGAGACACATCACCAGAGTGGTGGGTCAAACAATTGTGCAGGAAGAAAGGGTTTTGATTCATGTTGCACTGGGATATACAAACTGTGAGCAGGCGAAGTGATGGCTTAGTGGCATTATTGTGTGATAATTTATCCAGTGTTCTCTGGACACAGGTCCAAATCCCACCATTGCAAATAATTGAATGTGAAGTTAAAGGTTCAAAAACGATGTAATTAAAAACCTGTAAGTGCGTATTAAACAATTGGTGATGTTAAGAAAAATCGATCGGGTACATTCCTGTCTTTAGTGAAGTAATCTAAGATGGGACTGGGGTATCACAGGTATTACAGAAACACAGCTGAGGGAGGGCCAGGACAGGCAGTTCAATGTCCCAGGGGACAGATCCTGCAGGAAGGACAGAAGGGGAGCTGAGAGAGGAGGAGAGCTGCTGGTTCTGACTGGGTGAACCATCCCAGCAGGACTGAGAGAGGATATTCCTGCGGGACCGCCCAGTGACGCTGTGTCCGTGGGATTAATCAGTAACAATGGGTCTTCCCTTTCCTCTGATTGTTCTACAGACCCCGAGAGCCCCGCCCT
>NW_025210769.1:19948-20547 GCF_004010195.1 Chiloscyllium plagiosum
TTTTTTGTCCAGCCAGTAGTCCATGGCCATTACGTTTTGCTGGGCCACAGTGCGAATGGCGACAGCCTCTGCATTCAGCTGGGCAAGCCCTTCAGCCGTGGCATGTTATCTCCTCTCGCATGGTGGCCAACTGATGTGCCTCTATGTCGAGGTGCAGGGTGTTCGTAAGTTGTCACAAAAAGGGGGGAGACGGTATCTCGTCTGGGGCAGTGAGGGCGTGTTTTCTGCGGGGAATAAGCTTCTGCAAAGGAGACGATTGGGAGTGGGAAAGGAGTGGTACCACATGCCACGTGCCAGCCCATGACAACGCCAGCTGGGGTATGACTTGTGGCCGCAGACAAAATAAGTGTCATTGTATGTTCTTAGGTGGTGGGTTTGGAATCCTGTCCAAATATTATTGAAAATGGAATTGTGGGCAGACATATTGTGGCCAGGTATATCTTGGACTCTGCCCTCTGCGACAGACCAGAGTACTGCAGAGGTCAAGAGCAGTGAGTTAGTGCACCAGATCCAGTCAGCCACCCATGCGGGTGGCTGGCTTCTCGTCAGGCAGATGATTCCTCTATGTGAACCCCATGCGGTGGTGTCAGTGATGGTCA
>NW_025210770.1:0-12759 GCF_004010195.1 Chiloscyllium plagiosum
CCTTCCCTGTATGCCTTTCAGTACAATTGCTTTGATTTCTCATCTTTCTGCTGGAACTCAGATAACTTATCTGCAATAAAAATGGCTTCTTTGTCACAATTTGCTCCTAGGCTGTCGCAATGACTTGATCAAATAGAGGCTCTGTTACTGCCACTTCAAACTTCTTAACTGGACTCTTTGATATCTCATGTTTCAATTTGTGAATTTGTAATCTTGCTACCGCGCAGTTTGGAAAAATGCCAGGATATGCATTCTGTAACAGGTCATTTGCCTGATTTTCCTCTGGCTTTAGAACCACCCTTGGCAGCGCTTCCACCTTTGAATCAGCTATTTAATTAACAAGGACAGTCTTTTCTCCCCTGAAGCTGAGAGTTTGTCTTGAATTCCGAATACGACCTTTTGGCTTTTCACTGGGCACTCTAACCTAACTCAAAGTAATTGCTTCTTGCCTGACAGTGACTTCCTGTAACAAGCACTTTCTTTTTTTCCGGCGCTAGTCCTTCTGAAGTACTTGTCTCCACATCTGTCTCTTAATATTGCAAAACTTTTGCCGACTGTTCCTGACCTAGGCGCCCATACTTTACCTTTGCAAGTTTAAGATATACGATGATCTGGCATTTCCTGTATAACCAACCTCCGATCAATGTGTATACATTATGGCAGGTTTTTCGTAGCTTCCAATGTGCTATCCGTTCTCATTCCAACGAAATTTTCTGGCTTACCTTGTTTTCTTGCATCTGTCTTCCCAGTGGTTTACCTAGCCCACCGACCCTGTGATTTCATGTGGCTTATTTCATTACAGTGAAAACAACGTTGCTTTTTAAATTATCTTTCCGTTAAAGGGTTTCCTTTTTCCCTGTCGTAAGTTATCCTTATGATTTTCACCAAGACTTACTTTTCCTTGACCGTGTGACGTTTTCACTTTCCCAAATTTCTATCTGCCATGGATTGACGTTGATGTTGGAAGTCACACTTTGACTTATTAACTAACTCATAATCATCAGCCATTTCAGCTGCTAATCTTGCAGTTTTATCTCTCTTCCCTTCCATGAGTTCTCACTACCTCACGAAGTAAATTGTCGAACTCCGCCGAACTAATCATCTTTCCAGATCTTCATAGGTTTACTCTGTTTTAATGCTCTTATTCACCTTTCAAAATTACTTTGATCGATTCTTTCAAGCTCAATCTAGGTTTGACCATGGCTTCTACTTAGATTTCCGAAATGCTATCTATCTGTTTCCAGCACAATCTCATATGCACTTAAATGTGTCAATCGGCAGAAAATGGCAATTGGTGCTCAATCTGGATAGATTCGAGATATTGCATTTCTAGTATGGCATTCCAACAAGCATTCTTGCACTAGCCACATTTAAAACCCTCTGAGAAAACAGGAAATGACATCACCACAGGGAATGAACGTCCCAAACCCAAGGAAACCTCAACACAAAAATAGAAACTGTATCTCGAACATCAATACATCCCAGGAGATTCACAGGTGATGTAAACGTATGATGAATTAAGGTCTGAAATCAGACCTTCTAACTCAAAAAACGTGCATCCAGATTTTGCATTTTGGAATAATAAGGAAGAGTAGGGCTTATAAATTTAATGGCAGGATTAGTTTAGATTATCTACAGTGTGGAAACAGGCCCTTCGGCCCAACAGATCCACATAAACCTCCAAAGAGTAACCCACCCAAACACCGTTTCCCTCTGACTAATGCACCTAACTGACAATTGAAGCATGGTCAAGTCACCTAACCTGAAAACTTTGGACCATGGGAGGAAACTCACGCAGACACGGGGCGAATGTGCACACTCCACAAGATAGTCACCCGAAGTTGGAATCAAACCCGGGACCCTCGTGCTGGAAGGAAACAGTGCTAACCACTGAGCCACCGTGCCACCCGAGGTAACTTTGCAGAGCAGACTATTCGAACGTTGAAGCTACATAACTCCTTGAATTCGGATGCATGTAGACAGCTTGGTTCTAAAGCTGTTTGCCACGCTTGCCTTTTTTGCTCTTTCTTTAGAGTACAGGTGTTGTGAAGTACTTCTACGATTCTGCAGGATGTTGGTGCGGCTTCTTCGAGAATAATGTGCACAGTCCGCATCGCCCAAAGTTATAGGAAAGTGACAATTAAGCTGAACATTATTCAGGAGAAGTTCACCAGACTGTTGCTGGGATCAGCACGTTTAAAGAATTGGAATAGGTACCACATCTAAAATATGATAGGTCATGTTTAGAGAGCTTCACTTCCATGCAGTCTCTGCTCCATTTCTTTGCCATGTTGCAGATCCAGACACACTGTAAATGCAATACGCATACCTCGTCCAGAGTCGGATTACCAGACCTTCAGGTGGACCTGAATGAATGCAGTATCTGCCAGCACAAACCCGAATACAGCACACCCACAGAACCTTCACTGACTTTCTAATGATAGGAGCAGGTCAAATTTGTATCTGAATGGCACAGCAACAGTGTTTTGAACATGCCTTCCTCTACTCTTTTTCTTTTCCAGGCAGATATTCCGTTATATATCTGCACAGTCCCACTGATGTAAAGTAATACCAGCTCCACTGTCCATGCCAGCAGCTGACAAAGTAATTGCACAATCGTCTACCCCTCAGCCACCATTACAGCAAAACGACAATTGCCAGTGGAGATTGCGGAAGATGCCGGGGAGGAAATGGCATAGCCTTTTTGACTAAAAGACTGACCGATGTAACAGAACCTTATTTCGAATCCTGCCCCGATAGATGGTGGAATTTGAATTCAATCATGTATCTGTAATGAAGGATCTTATGAAGCGATCAATGATTATCAGCAAGAACCTACCTGGCTCACTCATGTCCTTCAGGGAAGCAAATCCGTCATCTTCACCTGGTCCTACCTATATATGACAACCCCAGGCATAACAGTATTGGTGTTGACTCTATATTGCCCATAGAAATGGCTAAGCCAAACTCTCCATTATTTTAGTCACTACAAAGCCTCAAAGAAATGTAACCGGATGAATGCAAACACCAGGAACTTACAACAAGGTGGGTGGCACGGTGGCACGGTGTGAGCCCTGCTGCCTCACAGCGCCAGAGACCCGGGTTCAATTCCCATCTCAGGCGACTGACTGTGTGGAGTTTGCACGTTCTCCCCGTGTCTGCGTGGGTTTTCTGCGGGTGCTCCGGTTTCCTCCCACAGTCCAAAGATGTGCAGGCCAGGTGAATTGGCCGTGCTAAATTGTCCGTAGTGTTAGGTAAGGGGTGAATGTAGAGGTATGGATGGGTTGCGCTTCTGCGGGTCGGTGTGGAGTTGTTGGGTCGAAGGGCCTGTTTCCACACTGTAATGTAATCTAATCTAATCTAAACATGGATTGCAGTAGTTCAAGGAGGTAGCTCACCAACAACTTCACAAGCGAATCTAGTAAAAGAAAGAAAGTTAGCAACACACATATCCTATTATTGACGAGTCGAGATGGCCACGATCACTGAAGAGATACAGCGGGGTCATAACTCAATTTAATCAAAGCTTTGGATGTTAACTTACATGGATATGCTACTTAGGTTTAAGAGAAAAGGCAAAAACAAAGACATTAACATCACATTCCATTTCTACCTCAGATAATCATTGAGAATGTTTTATGGAATTAATAAATATTAAGGTCTCGAGTGATTTCCCAGGCACGACAACAACAACAGTGAGGATGTGATATTAGCCTGCCTGAATTATCAGCAGTAGACCGTATATCCAATATGGTAATGCTGGCTGGGAAAGATCGAAAAGACCCAATGATAAACTCCCATCGTCCACTGTTGAAACCTTCTAGTCCATTGCTCTCAGATTCTGATCTCCCCTCTCCCTGTCTCCGCAGACAATACTCCTGTTACCACAATGAGATAAGACATTGAATGAACACTATTACTAATAGGAAAGCGAAAGCCTCCCGTGACACACGGGAATCCATGCAGACTGAAATCAATCACAGTCCCTGAGTAGGCAGTTCCAGTTATGTCCTAAAATACAGCATTTTCAGCCCATGATGGTAACTGGACTGGTTTGGATATTGACATAGTTGGCTATTTGTCGTCAATTGACCTAGCCAAGTCCTGGTGAGAGAAACTGATGGATGTTTTCTTTTTCCAGGCGAGATGATAATGTTGTGTTGTCGGTTTACAATGCTAAACCACCTGACTCCCAAACTTCCCAGAAACACACAACACAAAGGTTTTCAATCCACTCTTCTCATCTTCACTGGAAAAACCATCAGCTAAAGGATTATCACAGGTTACGTTTGTCCTGACCGTAAACAGAATGTGTGGACTTGTCTCACTGCTCGAGTAAGTCAACGTTGTAACTTCAATACTCAATGTTCTTCAGTTTTGTTCGATAAATTGACAATGATCACATTGCAGTTTATGTTTCTTTAAAACAGCAATTTTAGATCAAAGCCAAACATGGCACATACAATGGCTTCTTTATTGAAACCCATGGATTAATGAGTCAGGATCAGAATGAATATGACATTGGCGAGGTGGCAGAATGGAAAGGGGGACAGTGGCTATAGAGACTGCATGGAAAGTACAATGATATTCCACAGTGATCATAGTTCTTTCCGACAGCTGGAATGAAATATAATGCAAAGCAAGGAAACCAAGGATATTTGGGAGATGCAATTCAAATGGACAATATGAGAAGCACGGGATAACTTTAAATGTAGGGAATAATATTTTATGCATACACTGTTTAATTCGTTGTGCATACGGTTTGATAATATTGTTCATATCTACACAAGGTACTCTAACTTAAAATGAAAGACACGGGGGATCAAAATGCACAGGACTACATGGGGAATACAGGATAACAACGTTAGAAATGTAGTACAGTCCGATTGTGAGACATGTGACCACTGCCTTTGCTGCAATGTTTGCATAGAACTTCTGAGGCGTGGAAGCAGTCCATTCAGACTTTCGCTCTTACGCAGACACTCTGAAGAGCATCCCATCTGTACACACTCCTCTTCTGCATGGCTGATGTGCCAACTCAAAAGATCCCTTTGCAATATGGGCAATTTACCATGGCCAATCCACTCTAACCTGCACATCTTCAGACTGTGGAACATTGCTAGTGGACCCAATCAGACACAGGAAGAATGTGAAATCTCTGTACAGCCAGGCAGCTGAAGTTGGAATCGATACCGGACCTCTGGCGCTGTGAAATAGCAATAATCAGTACCGTCTCCAAGAAATCACTACACAGCCACGGTGATATGTATTACGACTTTTTGGAACCTCAGAAGACCAGCTTGTTCAGTTAAGGAAATAGAATCGTAATCGATTACGTGAAGTGCAACTGCCTCCAAATTTTTTTTTCAAACAAAAATAATTCCCTGACTTTTGACCATTTATACATTATTCATAGGATTTGTGCACGTTACTGAGCGAAGGAATGTTGGAGATTGTGGATTGATTGTGTGTATTGGGACATCCATCCTGCAACTACAGATCAGTCATTACAATGTATGTAAAAACATTGAAAGAAATGTTTTATGTCCAAAATCTATGTTCAGACAATGTGGTTATAAAGGCAAACAGCATGGTATTGTTAACCTGACAAACGCAATTCCGATGTTTATTCCAGGTTCAGACAGGGCAGATGAGGGTTATGATGTTGAACTTACCAATATCAATGAACTCTGATGAACTATCATCAACTGCAGGTCAATTGAACTCTGATTATGACGTTGGGAAAGAGGCAGAAAACAAGACAGCAATAGGGACATGGATGTTCCTATTGCACCGAGGGACCATATTATAAGACAGTCATCAGTTTTGAACCATTAGTCTTTACAACTCATATGAAGAGCAGATTCAAGTATACATCTCCAATGCGGAATAAGGACAGACAATATTAATGAAATGCGTTCATTCAACTGAAAACAGGAGGACCGAATGTTTTTCCGTACATTCCAAATTATCGAAAGAGCAATGAAATGAGAATGTTAAAATTCACTCATGCTATTGATCTGCATAAATTAAAATGTGGATTACACATCTCTAGAAATGGTAGGCAAACTTGATCAATCTTAGAAGGAAGCATACACCAGGTATGGCCAGGAGGGATCGAATGTAAACTTAGTAGAGAATAAAGACAGGAGGAATAAGAGGGAAACAGGGAGGGCAAAAACGGGACATGAGACAGCTTCGGCCATTAAGGTTTCGGAGATTCCAAAGGGATTTTATAAATACAGTGTGGACAAAATGGTAATCAGTGTGAGGATATGGCGCCTCAACTATCAGAAAGGCAGCCAATGTGTGGAGCCGCAGAAGATGGCGGAGGTTATGAAACGAGTATTTGAATCTCTGTTTACGATGGAGAACGACGTGGAAAACATAGCAAGTGGCTAAATAGATGGTGACGACTTGAAAAATGTCCATACTAGAGAGGAAGGGTGCTGGTAACTCTCTAGGACTTGCTGAGGTTTACTCTACAACTCTGTGGGAAGTTCGGGAAGCGTTTGCTGGGACCTTTGCTGAGATATTTGTATAAAAGACCGTCACAGGTGAGGTTTGCTCAGGTCGTGCCACTACTTAAGAAAGGTGATAAGGTAAAGTTCGGAAACTATAGACCAGTGAGACTGACATCGATGGTGGTTAAGTTTTGGGCGGAATCCAGATGGACAGGATTTACATGTATTTGGAAATGCAAGGAATCATTCGGAAGAGTCAGCATGGTTGTATGCGTGGGAAATCTTATCTTACGAACTTGTTTGGTTGTTTTGAAGAATTACAAAAGAGGATTACTGAGGGCAGAGCTGTAATCGATATAACTTCAGTAAGGCACTCCACAGGGTTCCTTAAGAGACACTCTTTAGAAAGGTTAAATCTCATGGGATAAAGGGAGAACTGGCCACTTACATAGAGAACTCGCTCAAAATTAGAAGACAGAGGGTGGCGGTAATGGAGGGTTGTTTCAGACAGGAAGCCTGTGTCCATCGCTGTGCCACAAGGATCGGTTGAGTGTCCACTGATTTTCATCATTTAAGTAAAGATTTGCATGTGACCATATGATGAATAGTTAGTACATTTGAAGTTGTCACCAACATTGGAGGTGTCTTAGACAGCGAAGAAAGGGTATCTCAGAGTGTAATGAAATCTTGATCAGCTGGGCAAATAGGCTGAGTTGTGACAGATAGAGTTTAATTTAGATAAACTTGAAGGACTGCAATTTGAACAAAAATCAAAGCAGTAATTGTACACTTAATCGTAAGATTTTGCGGAGTGTTGTTGAACAAACAGACCTTGGAGTGAAAGTTCAAATTTCCTTGAAAGTGGAGTCGCATGTAGACAGGATAGTGAATATAGCATCTGGTACGCTTTCCGTTATTTGTTAGAGCACTGGGTACAGGAGTTGGGAGGTCCTTTTGCAGCTGTACAGGAACTTGATTTGGCCACCTTTGGAATATTGCATGCTACTCTGATGTCCATCCTGTCCGAAGGTGGCCAAACCTGAAAGGGTTCAGAAAAGATTTACAAAGATATTGCCAGCTTGGGTGGATTTGAGTTATCGGGAGAGGCTGAATAGTCTGGGGCTTTTTTTTCCTGGAGTTTCGGAGGATGAGGGGTGACCTTATAGAGATTTGTAAAATCATGAGGGGCATTGATGGAATAAATAGAGAAGGTATGTTCCCTGGATTGCGAGAGTCCAGAACTAACGAGCACAGGTGTAGTTTGAGAGATGAATGGTGTAAAAGGGACGTACCACAGAACCTTTCACGCCAAGGGTGGTGCAATTATGGAATGAGCTGCCAGAGGAAGTTTTGGATACTCGCACATTTACAGCATTTAAAAGACGTCTGAAATAGTATATGAATAGAAAGGAGTATATGGGCCAGCTGCTAGAAAATGGGACGAGATTAGTTCAGGATATCTGTTCGGCATGAACGAATTGGACCAAATAACCTTTTGGTGCTGGACATCTTCTATCTCTATGACTCTAATCAGTATTTTATCCACAGCTGAGATACAGATTTCCCGCTGTTAGTGATCTTCCTCACCGCGATTCTGTACTTCAGTCCTTCACACAGTGTGAACGTTATCAATTTAAGCTGCTGTTGGCAAGTCTATGGAAAATTAACCTAACTTCTCCTTGGAACATATCTATTGGCCTATTGGTTTCCGTTTAACTAACAGCAACTCAGCTCTGTCATATTATCAGAGATAAATGAACTGGGATCTCAGCCAGTTTTACCACAATGATCAAGCGGTTTGGAAACAAACAAAATGTTTACAGTACATGGGAATTTCTAAGTAAAATTTCCATCTTCTGTGTGTTCATGTCTACGTGCCCTCATCGTCTCTTCTGATGTCTCTTACTTCCGTTCATTGAAGACTACTTCCTCCCTTACTTATTCTGTTGTTCCGCTTTCCCTCCTCCCCGTTTACCACCCGTCACGTTCTTCTGTTTATCTCTCTCTCCTTCTCATCCCTCAATCTCCACAAACTCTCTCTGTCTGCAAATTGTGCAGTTGGAGAACTCATGTACACACGATGGGCTGAATGTCCTCCATCTGTGCTACAACAGTTTCGAGCTTCTCTGAACCACACTAAAAACTTTTAGTGCCTGGACAGAAAAGCTGTTTAAGTGACAGTCACCGTCTACTATTATCAATTAGCTCCTCCTGTTCTTCTCTGATGTGCAGCTGCTTCGACATGTCTGCTCAGACAAAACAGATTAAGTCCGGGACGCATTCACGAGCGCATTTTTCAATATATTCCATAATAATATGAGAACGAAAAAGAACTCACAGCAGATAATAAATATCAGCAGAGTAAAATATAAGGTTCCAAGTAGGTGTCGTGATATTATCGTTACGTTACTAGTCCGGAAAGTCAGCAGATATTCCGGACACGCACATCCGAATCACTACAGAACACTGTTTGAAATTGATTTCAATGTTTAAAAACCTCTGGAATATATTGATGACAATGAAATCATTGACGACTGTCAAGAAAACTAAACATTTTCACTAATCTCTTTCAGGGATGGAACTCTGCCATCCTCCCTTGGGTTGGCTGACAAATAACCCCAGACACACAACAATGTGTTGAATCACAATCGCCCCTTGAAAAGGGCCAGTGAGTCATTCAGTTCTGCCAACGCAACAATGCCCCCAAGACATGAAAATGGACCGATCACCTGGTAGCGACCTGGACTCCAGAATAGTCAATGTCAGAAACATCCCTGTCTATCCTGCAAACCCCTGCTTACTAACAGGAACTCGTGCCAAAATTGGGAGAGTTATCTTACAGAGGAGACAAATAACAGCCTGACATAGTATACTCACAGAATCGTATCTTACAGACAATGTTCAAGTTATGGCCAACACCATCCCTGCATGTGTTCTGTCCAACCAGCAGAACAGAGCCAGCAGAGTCGGCAGGGAATTGCTTTGGGAGTCCTCAACATTTATTCAGGGCACCGTGAAATGTCGTGGCTTCAGGGTAAATATGGGCAAAGTCATCTCCTAGCATTTACACGTAGAGTCCTCATTCGAATGATGAATCAGTACTCCTCCATGTTAAACAACACTCATCAGAGTATTCAGAAAGTCGGACGGGAAGGTTAGGGAGGGAATGTAGCTCTGACATTCATGGACGACATCACGGCGGTGCTGAGAAGTAATGTTGGTACGGTGGGCGGCACGGTGGCACAGTGGTTAGCACTGCTGCCTCGCAGCGCCTGAGACCCGGGTTCAATCCTCGCCTCAGGCGACTGACTGTGTGGAGTTTGCACGTTCTCGCCGTGTCTGCGTGGGTTTTCTCCGGGTACTCCGGTTTCCTCCCACAGTCCAAAGAGGTGCAGGTCAGGTGAATTGGCCATGCTAAATTGCCCGTAGTGTCAGGTAAGGGGTACATATAGGGGTATGGGTGGGTTGCGCTTCGGCGGGGCGGTGTGGACTTGTTGGGCCGAAGGGCCTGTTTCCACACTGTAAGTAATCTAATGTAGGTACGATGCAGATTAGGTCAGAATTTAGGAAGAAAAATGTCACTGATCGCCGGAGTCTCTTGGCCACCACGTAACAACACATATTGGGAAGGCTACAACCAAATACATTTTTAATATCTGTAAAAATGGTCTGGCAAATATCATCAACAATCATGCCGATTTGGGTGACCAGCTCGGTCAGAATAGCATTGAGCAGGAGTTTGCTGAGTGTATCCGTGATAGTTTTCTGGAACAGTATGGAATGGAATCGACAAGGCAGCAATCTATCCTCGAATGGTCCTGTGTAATGAGACGAATAATTAATGACTTCATATTTAGGGATCCTATTGGAAGGAGAGAACATATACATTAGAATTTAGAATTCAGATGCAGAGTGTGAAGATAAAAGCTAGTACCAGGGTCCTGTGCTTCAGTAATTGAGACAACAATAGGATGACTGAAGTAGATGGGAAACGATTATTTTATGGCGGGGCAGTTGACGAGGTGTGAACGCATTTCAAAACAGTTTTCAGAGTGCTCAGCAAAAAATATATTCCAGTGAAAAAGGAAGGACTGTAAGAAGAATGGTAATCAACCATGGATGTTTTGGGAAATAAGGCAGGCTATCAAATTGAAAGAGAAATCATGCAAAGAGGACAAGATCAGTAAGTCAGTAGGAGTTTGGGGAAACGTCAAAGGTCAACTGAAAGGGCACAAAGAGAGCTATAATGAAAAATAAGATAGAACATGAGAAAACAAAGTATAGAATATAAAGACAGATCGCAAACCTGTCTATAAATGTATAAACGGAGGGACATTTAGTTATGGGATGCGGTGAAATGACCGAGGCATTAAATAGGTATTTTGTGTCAGTCTACATAGTGGAGGGTACTAATTACATGCTAGTAATTGACAAAGAGGCAAAGGTATGTGAGGACCTAAAACAATCATTATTTCAGAACAGGTCGTGTGGGCAAGCGAATGGAGTGAAGGTCAGACAAGTCTACTGGCCCTGATGGATTGCATTACAGAGTAAAAACGAGAAGGCGCGAGAAGTAGCAAGTGCACTTGTGATAATTTTCCACAATTCTCTGGACTCTCTGACAGTTCCAGCAGTTTGGAAAACAGCAAATGTGACGCCACTGTTTAGAAAGTAAGGTAGACAAAAATGGAGAATAATAGACTGGTTAGCTTAAATTCTGTCGTGGGGGAAGATGCTTGAGTTTATTATCGTGAAAGAAATAGCAAGGCATGGAAAATGTCCTTTTGGGCAGTCACAGCATTGCTTCATGAAGCTCAGGTCTTCATTAATAAATCTCTTGGAAATCTATGAAGACATTATGAGCAAGGTGGGCAAGGTAACCCAATGTATGTGGTGGACTTAGATTTCCCAAACGCATTCTACAAGTTGACACAGAAGAGGCTGCTGCACGAGATAAATATGCATGGCGTCATGGGTAGTCAATTAACATTGACAGATAATTGGTTGACTAACAGGACGCAAAGACCGAGGATAAATGAGTGATTTCCTGAATGGTAATCAGTAATGAGTGGTGTGCCTCAGGGTTCAATGTTGGGACCGGAATTATTCACAATTCAGAAAGATGATTTGGAGTTGACGACCACGTGTCGTGTGTCAACGTTTCAGGTGACACTAAGATGTGTGGCAGAGCAAAAGCTGCAACGGACTGTGAAACTTTGCAGAGGATACTTTATGGGAATGGACAATTTTCTGCAGATGGGATGCAATGTTAGTAAAGTGAAGTAATCAATTTTGTAAGCAATAAGTTTGAAATAGATGATTAATTCAATGGTTAAGAAGATTTGGATCACACTGCTATGCAGAGACACCTTTGTGCCCTTACGGATGAATCACAGAGGGCTGGTGTGCAGTTGCAATAAGAAATTAGCAGGGAAAATGGAACGTTGTCGTTCCTTGCCAAGGAAATTAAGTTTCAAAGCAGAGAGGATATGTTACAGCAGTGCAGAGTGCTTGTGACGCCACACCTCGAGTACTGTATTTATTTAGTCTCACTTCTTGAGAAAGGATGTACTGGCAATTGTGGGGGTGCAGAGGAGGTTCACTGGGTTGATTGTGGAGTTGGGGAGATGAGCTGATGTGGGGATACTGACGAGATTGGGATTATATTCATTGGTATTTAGAAGAACGAGTGGTGAACTTCCAGAAACAGACTAAATTACAAAGGGAATATATAGAATAGTACGTTTCTACTGGCAGGCGAAACTTGGACAAGAGGTAACAGCCTCAAAATTAGTGGGAGCAGGTATAGTCCTGAACGGAGAAGGAACTTCTTTCTTCACGGTGTTCAAAATCCATGGAAGTCCTTGCCCAGATAAGTTGTTGATGCAACATCAGCAAACGTTTTTGCTGTAAAGATAGGTATTATTTGAACACTGAACGAATAAAGGGACAGGATGAGATGAAATGTAAGTGAAGTTGAAAACCTGATCAGGTCCACGCCCGCAAAGACCGTTCCCTCTGTGACTACCTGGTCAGGTCCACGCTCCCCTATGAACCACCCTCCCATCCTGGCACATTCCCCTGCCCGGCAGGAACTGTAAAACCTGTGCCCACACCTCCTACATCACCTCTGTCCAAGGCCCTAAAGGAGCCTTCCACATCCATCGAAGTTTTACCTGCACATCCACCAATATCATTTATTGTATCCGTTGCTCCCGATGCAATCTCCTCTACGTTGGGGAGACTGGGCGCCTCCTAGCAGAGCGCTTTAGGGAACATCTCCGAGACACCCGCA
>NW_025210770.1:15727-20550 GCF_004010195.1 Chiloscyllium plagiosum
TGCCCTTGAGTTTAGAAGGCTGAGAGGGGATCTTGTTGAGACGTATCACGTTAATCAAGGATTGGACACTCTTGAGGCAGGACGCATGTTTCCGCTGATGGGTGAGTCCCGAACCACAGGACACAGTTTAAAAATAAGGGGTAGGCCACTTAGAACATTGTCGAGGAGAAACGTCTTCAGCCAGAGAGTGGTGGGTGTATGGAATGCTCTGTGTTAGAAAGTTGTGGAAGCCAATCTCTGGACAGTTTCAAGAAAGAGTTGGATAGAGCTCTTAAGGATAGTGGAATCAAAGGTTATGGGGATAAGGCAGGAACAAGATGCTGATTGAGGATGATCAGCCATGATCATACTGAATGGTGGTGCTGGCTCGAAGGGCAGAATGGCCTACTACGGTACCTATTGTCTACACAAACAGTTGCCTGAGGCGAAGAATTGAACTCGGGTCTCTGGCGCTATGAATCGGCAGTGCTAACCACTTTGCCATCATGCCACCGCACCCTCTCCGCCTCTTAATCTGCACCCGTCCCCAATACCCTCAATCTGCTCCCTTCCCAAGACCCCTCAACCCGCACCCTCCATCCATAAGCCACTTAACCCAAATCAATTCCTCCATCCCATCATTGAGCACTGTCCTACCGCCTTCTCAATCTTCCTCTTCCAAGTCCCTTTAATCAGCTCCCTCATCGCCCCCCTCAACCCGACACTTGCCGCCCACATCCTACGCGCCCTCTAAATACACAATTTCTCCTGACTCCTCAACCTGCTCTCATCCCCGACCAAACTTTTTTATCTTCCCCTTGCCCCAGGAATACATACCATAATCCTGTCTCGTCAGTCTACACCCACGCTCCTGCCTCCTCAATTCACTCTTTATCCCTGCCCACCTCAGTCCACATCCACCCCCGACACCTATAAACCACGCCTTGATTCACGGCCCTTTGCTGTTTCAATGGAGAATTGCAGCGTATTGCAATAAAATAAGAAGACAGCAGTTGAATGATTATAAGTAGCTCTGATTGAATGTGAATGCTCAGCCGGTTGAGCGTCTGAGAGTGAACTGAACTCTCTCCTCACAGGCAGACCTTCAGTTGGAGATTGAAGACCATGTGGGTCTTTACCATGAACCCAGGCTTGGGTCTCTGCAGTCACCTTACAGCTATATTCAAACTCTAACTGGGAGTGTAACATCCCATTCCCCCCAGAAACACTTATGGATTGGCAGTTTCCCAGTTAGTGCGTAGCATGCACTTGCAATTCACCACCACCCCAAACACAGCAGACATCAGAGAACATGGAAATCACGCCGATGTTATTTAAATATTTTCCCTCCATTCATGATGGAAAACAACAAAAAAGCTCAAATCGTCACAGGAGAATAAGACATTTAACGATATCAGCATTAATAAAGGCAAAAAAAGAGTACTGACGATAATGGAGATCTGACTGAAAAGCAAAGTGCTGGTGAAGCTCAGTTAGTCTGGCAGCATTTGTGGACAGACTGGTCTGGAATTCCAAAGGCGCCAGCTCAATTTTCTGGTGACAGAGGTTTGAATCTTCGCAGCTTGTCTGGGGGAACAAGAATGTAATTGTGTCAATGCCATGAAAAAAAATTAGTCCTGAGGACTATAAAACTGTCAATTATAATTGGCAACAAACAGGTTCATTCATGTCCTTTAAAGGAGTGCAATTTTACTTCTTCATCTGCTCTGGCCTATATGTGAATCCAGCCCACAGTGATGCGATCAACCCCACAGGATAATAACGTTTGAGGTTAAAAAGAGTGAAAAAGTTCTGATTAAAATACATCACAGGATAAATATTGATTAAAAAGTCACACCCAATTCCAGGCTGTCGCCCTGAATATATATCAAATACTGAAACACTCACTCTGTTTCTCGCGACCCAGTTGCACCCCATTTACTCTGGTTATTTAATCCCCAGAACACTGGGTAACAGTTTCAGAAGGGATGGATTATTTCAAATCAAAATGATGAGAAATGCGGAAAAACTCTGTGTTATTACATGTAACATTTCAAGAAGAATAATGAAACAGAATACGCAGCAACAGAAGAAGGTCATTCAGTGCCTCAAAACTGCTGTCATTCACTCATTAATTATCCACCTCATCTCCTGTTCCAGTTTACTTCCGATGCAGTTTGATCCGTCTAACTCCAAGAAACATCCATCCCCTTCCGTGGAACATTAAATGCATTGGCTTCAACTACTTCCTTTGGCAGTGAATTCCCGAGACACAACACTCTGTAGTGTTGGACGTCTCTCCTAATCTCAGTTCTGAATGACCCACCTTGTATCCTTAGACAGTGACCACTGCTTCTGAACTGCCTGGTCGTCAGGAATATCTTTCGTGTGTTTACCATGTCTCAAACAGGTCAAAATTCTGTTGGCTCTGTGATTCCCCTTCATTCTTCTCAACTCCACTGAATATCCTAACTAATCTGATCTCTCTTCATACCTCATTTCTGCCATCCCACGAATCACACTGGTAAACATTTGTTACACTACCTCTGCAGCAAGAACATCCTTCCGAAGATGAATGAAACCAACACTGCACATAATTATCCAGTGATGGCCTCAGCAAGTCCATGTATACTTGCAGAAAGACATGATTGCTCCTGTACCTGAATACTCAATGTATGAGGGCCATCATAACATTTCCCTTCTCAGCCCCTGCTACACCTGCCTGCGAATTTCAGTGAATTGTGCACAATGAAAGCTCGTTCTGACTGAAACCTCCCCTTTTCCCGTACTAAGATCAGGCAGCCAAGAAATTGCATTCTTGTTTTGCCGACCAAAACAAGAATCATAATTGAGCTGCCAAGCGTTTTCCGACTGCATGTAACCACCACAAATGCTAACACATTCCCCGAGGACACATACAAACATTCCATGAATGCACTAAATACTGAAATACGTGCCTGCGATTATTTGCAAATATTGATACACTTCTTGGGAATAACTGTGATCAATGACAATGTAGCCCATCACCCCCCCCCCCCCCGACAAATGCTGATAGATTCCCAATGAACTCCTGTGAATACTGACCCTCTTGCTGAGGATACCTACAAATGTATCTCACACTGGGGATGCCTACTGCGTACTGCAACTCTTCCTGCGGTCATCTGTCAGAACGAACTCCCCAACAAATCGCTTGGATACTAAATTAATTCCGAGTGCTCATCCTGAAGCTACCACCTCCTGGCCCATGTCAACACTCTGGTCTCTGTGCGGATTTCTGTTACAATCTGACGCACTGCATCCAGTCACATGTAAACATCAACAAGATATTGCGTAAATGATGGGACACGATGGCAAGTCTCCTGTAAAATACTGCCCGTGAAAGTCCACGTAATTATGGACAATCCCAGTGGACTCTTTGTAAACGCATTCGGTGTTACCCTGGGCCCACTGTAAATCCGTAGAGTCTTCCTCGGTACAAATATTTGAAAAGACTGCATCCTCTATAGGACCAATTTTTCATCACATTTGGGACAACCTGTAGATACTGCTACATACCCTCTGGGACACACTGCAGATACCTTTGCATCCTCCTTCGGACAGTATGTAGATTCTGCTGCGTACATGAAAATGCTAACAAACACTGCAGTGATTCCCGTAAAACTCTGACACATTGTTCAGGTAGGTCATCTTAATTCTGGCAGTTTCACTGGACACACAGTGTACGTAACAATTCTCAACTTGGGACTCCAACAAAATATTCTCACTATCCCTCCTGATATACTGCAAATTCTGAATCAATTTCACAAACTCTCAGTGAATACCGCCACACGTCCCTAGGACATTTTAAGTAATGTTCACTCACTGACGATGCTCAGTACTTCCCAAACTCCCTTTCATACACTAAGGGGATGTGAACTCCCTAGCATACCACTTGGAAATTGAAATATATCCAGGTGATCACCCTGTAAATGAACTGCTTTCATGTTTACACTGCCGATGATGCACACAGTTCACGTGGACACACAGTGAATGCTGTGACAGATAACGAGGACTCCTTGTTAATACTGACTCATTCCACATAGTCACCCTAGAAATTCTGTGACATCGCTTGTAAATATGAATATGCTCCCCACTGACTCTTAAACCTGATTGTGCCCTTGGGTACAGCTTCAAATAATGCAATGCTCACTGGGTCTCTCTCTCTCTCTCTCTCTCTCTCACTCTCTCTCTCTCTCTGCCTTTTACACACTGACCATTTGGACATGGACATGACCCTGTGTGAATGTGGACACACTTTAGGCGGTCTCCTGATAAATACTCCCAATGAAACATCCAGTTAATGTTCACTAATTCCTTGAGAGACCCTCTCATGCACTGACACTCAAACTGGAGAATGCCTTTAAATAATGAAATAATAAATTGGGAGTGCCTTTACAGACTGATATACTCTCACTGGGAACAACCCATGTTATGGTTCCTCTCTTAAATGTTGACCAACAACTCTCGGTGTCAATGTAGGTACGGATATGCTGTTCTAAATTAGAGCCACTTCAGACGCAAAATGTTAACTCTGTTTGTTTTGCCACAGGGAATGCCCAACTGGCTAGACCACCGCTGCATTTTCTGTTTTGTTTCAAATGTCCAGCATTCACAGATTTAGTTTTTTGTAATCTCACTAGTATCATTATCATTCTTGATGTTTCTGCACACATCCATTTTCTGCAACATCTTTTGATCCACTTAGTTTTGCAAACATTGCGAATTTTTGTGGAGTATAGTAAGTTATTCAGTCCTTCAGGTGGTAATGATCGCAGATTCAGAGTTATTTGTGTGAAGTCAGTTCT
>NW_025210771.1:0-4563 GCF_004010195.1 Chiloscyllium plagiosum
GATGCCTTGATAACAGTCCACATTTCAGAAGAGGAAGTGCTGGGGGTCTCATAAAAAAATAAAGGTGCATAAATTTCCAGGATCTAAGCAAATGTATCCCAGAAGACACAGTGGGAAGTTAGGGAAGAAATTGTGTGGTCTCTTGCTGAGATATTTATGTCATCGATAGCTATGGGTGAAATGCTGGAAGACTGGAGGGTGGCGCTAATGTGGTGCCACTATTGAAGAAAGATGGTAAGGAAAAGCCAGGGAACTACAGACCAGTGAGCCTCATGTCAGTGGTGGGTAAGTTGTTGAAGGGGATTATAAGAGATGGTCACCGGATCCGTAAAGTTAACTCTGATTTCTCTTTACAGATGCTACCAGACCTGCTGAGCTTTTCCAGCAATTTCTGTTTCTGTGTAAGATCAGGACTTATACTGTTAATGATAGGGCCCTAGTAGTGTTGTCGAACACAGGGACTGAGGTATTCAGGTACATATTTCTTAGAAATTTGCATCATTGGTAGACAGAGTGGTTAAGGAGGTGTTTGACACATTTGCCTTCATTTCTCAGACCACTGACTTTAGGAGTTGGGACCTCATGTTGAGGTTGTACAAAACTTGGTGAGGTCACTATTGCAGAACTATGTACAGTTCTGGGCACTCCGCTATAGGAAGGCTAGTATTAAATTGGAGAGGGTTCAGAAAATATTTACCGGGACTGGAAAGTTTGAGACTTACAGATTGACTGATAAACTGGGACTGTTTTCATTGGAGCTTGGGAGGTTAAGGGATGAACTTATGGAAGTTTTATAAAATCATGAGGGGCATCGATAAGGTGTACCGCAAAGGTCTTTTCTATAGCGTAGGTGAGTTGAAAACTAGAGGGCATTTATTAATGTGAGAGGAGGGAGATCCAAAAGGGACCTGAGGGCCAGTGTTTTCACACAGAGGGTAGTTTGTATGTAGCATGAACTGCCAGAAGAATGGTGGATGCAGGTATAATTTCAACATTTAAAAGATGAATAGGACACATGAACAGGAAAGGTATAGAGGGATATGGGCCAAATGCAGGCAAGTGGAACTTCTCACTCTACTGTATCTGATACCACCCTCCCCATCTCTACCCCTGCTGTACCTGTTATAACGCTCCCGATCTGTCCCTCTGCTGTATCTGATACCACCCTCCCCATCTCTCCCTCTGGTGCATCTGATGCCACCCTCCCCATCTCTACATCTGCTGTACCTGTTATAACGCTCCCGATCTGTCCCTCTGCTGTATCTGATACCATCCTCCCCATCTCTCCCTCTGCTGTATCTAATGGCACCGACCCATCGATCACTCTGCTGTATCTGATACCACCCTCCCCATCTCTCCCTCTGGTGCATCTGATGCCACCCTCCCCGTGTCTTACTCTGCTGTATCTGATACCACCTTCTTCATCACTCACTCTGCTGTCTCTGATACCACACTCCCCATCTCTCTCTGCTGTATCTGACACCACCCTCCCCATCTCTCACTCTGCTGTATCTGATACCACCCTCCCCATCTCTCACTCTGCTGTATCTGATAGCACCATTCCCATCTTTAACTCTGCTGTATCTGTTAAAACCCTCCCGATCTGTCACTCTGCTGTATCTGATACCAACCTCTTCATCACTCATTCTGCTGCCTCTGATACCACCCTCACCATCTCTCACTCTGCTGTATCTGATAACCACCCTCCTTATCGCTCACTCTGCTGTACCTGATGCCACCCTCCCCATGTCTCACTCTGGTGTATCTGATCTCACCCTCTTCATTGCTCACTCTGCTGTCTCTGATACCACAGTCCCCATCTCTCCCTCTGCTGTATCTGATACACCCTCCCCATCTCTAACTCTGCTGTATCTGTTATAACCCTCCCAAGCTGTTACTCTGCTGTATCTGATAACACCCTCCCCATCTCTCCGTCTGCTATATCTGATAGTACCCTCCTCATCGCTCACTCTGCTGTCTCTGATACCACACTCATCTCTCACTCTGCTGTATCTGATAACACCCTCCCCATCTCTCACTCTGCTGTATCTGATACCACCCTCCCCATCTCTCCCTCTGCTATATCTGATAGTACCCTCCTCATTGCTCACTCTGCTGTATCTGATACCACCCTCCCCATCTCTCACTCTGCTGTATCTGACTCCACCGTCCCCAACTCTCACTCGACTGTATCTGATACCACCCTCCCCATCTCTACCTCTGCTGTATCTAATGGCACCGTCCCCATCAATCACTCTGCTGTATCTGATACCACCCTCCCCATCTCTCCCTCTGCTGTATCTAATGGCACCGTCCCCATCAATCACTGTGCTGTATCTGATACCACCCTCCCCATCCCTCACTCTGGTGTATCTGATGCCACCCAACCCATGTCTTACTCTGCTGTATCTGATAACCACCCTCCTTATCGCTCACTCTGCTGTACCAAATGCCACCCTCCCCATGTCTCACTCTGGTGTATCTGATCTCACCCTCTTCATTGCTCACTCTGCTGTCTCTGATACCACAGTCCCCATCTCTCCCTCTGCTGTATCTGATACACCATCCCCATCTCTAACTCTGCTGTATCTGTTATGACCCACCCAAGCTGTTACTCTGCTGTATCTGATAACACCCTCCCCATCTCTCCGTCTGCTATATCTGATAGTACCCTCCTCATCGCTCACTCTGCTGTCTCTGATACCACACTCCCCATCTCTCCCTCTGCTTTATCTGATGCCACCCTCCCCATCTCTCACTCTGCTGTATCTGATACCACACTCCCCATCTCTAACTCTGCTGTATCTGTTATAACCCTCCCAAGCTGTTACCCTGCTGTATCTGATAACACCCTCCCCATCTCTCACTCTGCTATATCTGATACTCTACTCATCGCTCACTCTGCTGTCTGTGATACCACCCTCCCCATCTCTCTCTCTGCTGTATCTGATGCTACCCTCCCCATGTCTCACTCTGCTGTATCTGATACCACCCTCCTCATCACTCACTCTGCTGTCTCTGATACCACCCTCCCCATCTCTCCCTCTGCTATATCCGATAGTACCCTCCTCATTGCTCACTCTGCTGTATCTGATACCACATTCCCCATCTCTACCTCTGCTGTGTCTGACTCCACCGTCCCCAACTCTCACTCGACTGTATCTGATACCACCCTCCCCATCTCTACCTCTGCTGTATCTAATGGCACGTCCCCATCAATCACTCTGCTGTATCTGATACCACCCTCCCCATTTCTCCCTCTGCTGTATCTAATGGCACCGTCCCCATCAATCACTCTGCTGTATCTGATACCACCCTCCCCATCCCTCACTCTGGTGTATCTGATGCCACCCAACCCATGTCTTACTCTGCAGTATCTGATACCACCCTCTTCATCACTCACTCTGCTGAATCTGATACCAACCTCCCGATCTCTCACTCAGCTGTATCTAATGGCACCGTCCCCATCGCTCACTCTGCTGTATCTGATACCACCCTCCCCGTCACTCCCTCTGCTTTATCTGCTACCACCTTCTTCATCACTCACTCTGCTGTCTCTGATACCACACTCCCCATC
The DNA here is from genome assembly GCF_004010195.1 of Chiloscyllium plagiosum. Lineage (NCBI taxonomy): Eukaryota > Metazoa > Chordata > Chondrichthyes > Orectolobiformes > Hemiscylliidae > Chiloscyllium > Chiloscyllium plagiosum. The sequence continues at coordinate 3,578 of NW_025210771.1, forward strand.
TCTCACTCTGCTGTATGATACCACCACCCCAATCTCTCACTCTGCTGTATCTGATACCACCCTCTCCATCTCTAACTCTGCTGTATCTGTAAAAACCCTCCCAATCTGTCACTCTGCTGTATCTGATACCACCCTCCCCATCCCTCACTCGGCTTTATCTGCTACCACCCTCTTCATCACTCATTCTGCTGTCTCTGAGACCACCCTCACCAACTCTCCCTCTGCGGTACTGATACCACCCTCCACTTCCCTCACTCTGCTGTATGATAGCACCCTCCCCATCTCTAACTCTGCTGTATCTGTGAAAACCCTCCCGATCTGTCACTCTGCTGTCTCTGATACCACACTCCCCATCTCTCCCTCTGCTGTATCTGACACCACCCTCCCCATCTCTCACTCTGCTGTATCTGATACCACCCTCCCCATCTCTCACTCTGCTGTATCTGATACCATCCTCCCCATTTCTTGCTCTGCTGTGTCTGACTCCACCGTCCCCATCTCTCACTCGACTGTATCTGATACCACACTCCCCATCTCTCTCTGCTGTATCTGTTACCATCCACCCCATCTCTCACTCTGCTGTATCTGATACCAACCTCCCGATCTCTCACGCTGCTGAATCAGATACCACCCTCCGCATCTCCCACTCTGCTGTATCTGATACCACCCTCCCCACCCCTCACTCTGCTTTATCTGCTACCACCTTCTTCATTACTCACTCTGTTGTCTCTGATATCACACTCCCCATCTCTCCCTCTGCTGTGTCTGACACCACCCTTCCCATCTCTCACTCTGCTGTGTCTGATACCACCCTCCCCTCTCTCACTCTGCTGTATCTGATACCACCATTCCCATCTTTAACTCTGCTGTATCTGTTAAAACCCTCACGGTCTGTCACTCTGCTGAATCTGATACCAACCTCTTCATCACTCATTCTGCTGCCACTGAGTCCACCCTCACCATCTCTCACTCTGCTGTATCTGATA
>NW_025210771.1:13645-20551 GCF_004010195.1 Chiloscyllium plagiosum
TAGAGCTCTCAAAGATAGTGGAATCAAGGGTAATGGAGATAAGGCAGGAAGAGGATACTGATTAAGGATGATCAGCCATGATCATATTGAATGGCAGTGCAGGCTTGAAGGGCTGAATGGCCTACTCCTGCACCTATTGTCTATTGTCTAATATACTCCTACTTCCTTTATACTCTTCTCAGGATTCACTGTGGAGTGAATTGATGTGAAGTTGGGGCAGAACAAAGATTTATTCTCCAAGTATCAGGGCAGCCTGAATGTCGAGGTGATGGTAACGAGGTAAAATGGAACAGGTTAATGGAATAATGGAGCGGGGCTTTATTTTGGGATCATGACAGGTCGGGTTTCGATCCTGGAAAGGGAGGGCCCAGACAGAAAGGGTTTCGATCCTGGAAAGGGAGGGCCCAGACAGAAAGGCAGTGGGTCCTGTTACACAGACAAACTAACAGTAACATGCCGTGCAAATGATTGACACTGTTTCAAACTATTTTAATCAAACATATTAATCAATGGAAACCTGCATCCCCATTCGAAGTGATTAAATACTTAGAATGATTAAAGATTAAAAACAGTAACCTCGGCATATTCAGTGCATTACATCAGTTATATGACACTTTGATCTTCTCCTATAAATTCTGTGTCCTATGTGTTCTGCCCACTAGCTCCCTGAAGAAGGGGAGCGGCTCTGAAAGCATGTATTTTCAAATAAACCTGTCGGACTATAACCTGGCGTCGTGTGATTTTCAACTTTCTCCACTCCAGTCCGACACCGTCACCTCCACATCAAACTATTAGGGTAAATTCTATCAGGGCCTCAGGACTGCATCAATGCTGCTGAGGTGGAGATGGTCGAGAGCATTAAGTTCTTGGGAGTGATGGTCCTCAACAATCTGTCCTGGTCCACACACATCAACACAGCAGTGAAGAAAGGACAGGGATATCTCTACTTCCTCGGATGCCAAAGAAATTTGGCGTGTCCACAAGGAGTGAATAAGTCTTCTCAGCTTTTACAGATGCACCATAGAAAGTATCTTACCTGGATACAAGTGTGTGATATGGCAACTGTTATTCCCAAAACCACAAGAAGCTGCAGAGTCATAAACACAGCCCAGTCCATCACATAAACCAGTTTTCCATCCATTGACTTTTTGTGACTTCACGTTGCCTGAAAAAGTAACCAACATCAAAGACCGCTTGATCCCCAGATACACTCTCTTCCACCCTCTTCCAGCAGTCAGAAGGTACAAACATTTGAATACATGGACAAGTAGATTCAAGAACAATTTCTTCCCTGCTGTTATCAGACTTCTGAATGGACCTCTCAAATGTTAATTCTGATCTCTCTGCACCTTCTCTGTGGTAATAACAGTGTATTCTGCACTCTGTTCTGCTAACCTGGTGCACTTTATATGGTGTGGTCTGCCTGTGCAGCATGTAAAACAACACCTTTCACTGTATCTCAGTCCATGTAACAACAATAAATCAAACTCAAACTTCTCAGCCTGCAGCTCCAATTCTTTGCCGAGTACGTGTTCCCTGGTTACAATTGCAATTTTCCTGAATTACTGTCTTCAATCCATTTCCTGGTTTACAGCTTTATAGCCGCTGTATGTTGGCCCAGCCAGCACTGCCATATCCTCTGAATGAATAAAAACGTCTATTGCTGGGATGTTCAGAGGATAGGGTAGGTGGATGTGGATGGGGATGGGTCTGGGTGGGATGCTCTTCGGAGGGTCAATGTGGACTCGAAGGTCTGTTCCCACACTGTAGGGATTCTAGAATTCACAAATGAACAGACAAGAAAGGCCCTTTTATGTCTACTCTGTGGTTTCTGTTGGTGAGTCACGTTTCTATTTTGTGCAATACCCATTGACATGGTGCCTTATCAAAGGCCTTCGAGGAAGCTCGGTCTGCTGTATCCACTCGTCCCCCTTTATTTACAGCATGAGGCCTCTTCAAAAAAACTCCAACAAAATGGATAAGCAGGATTTCCCTTTAACATTCACCTTGTCAAGATCATTCAGAGTCTGATATGCTCCAACTAATTCACCCCTCACTCTTCTCATCTCCAGTGGAAACGAGCTCCGTCTGTCTGACCTATCCTCAAAACTCACTCATTCCAGGTATCAATCGAGAAAACCTCCTCTGTACTGTCTCTAACACATTTAAACTTTCTTTAAACAAGGAACCAAAGTTACACACAAGGCTGAATCTCATCATATTTTGGCAAAGTGTTATTCTCAGTGGGTTTTCTTGGAGGGATTCTCTCTCACTGTGAGTTCCAGCAGGTTTTCTCACACTACCGTCCCAAATGTGCCTCATCAACCTAGGGGTGAGGTGATGGCCCAGTGATATTATTGCTGGAATGTTAATCTGGGGACCCAGGTTCGCATCCTGCCACAGCAGATGGTGGAATTTGAATTCAACAAAAATCTGGAATTAAGGGCCTCATAATGGCCATGAACCGATTGTTGGGAATGCTCATCTGTTTTAGGGAAGGAATCTGTCATCCTCACCTGGTCTGGCCTTCATGAGACTCCAGCCCCACAGCAATGTGGTTGACTCTTTACTGTCCTGTAGGGATTCGGGGTGGGCAATAAATGCTGGCCCAGCCAGCAACAGCCTTATCCCATGAATGAATAAGAAATATGTCTCTGCCCTGCCCGTGTGGCACTGCTCTTGTCCTGTGTAAACTGGACTCTACAACTCACTGTAGCCAGACGAACTGGTCATTGCTGGTGTGTCCCAGAATGTACGCACGTTGTTGATGGCAGTACCAACTTTGGACCCCCGAAGGATGCCATCTTGGGATCCACAAAGTCCCCAGATGTGTCATTGTGTGGCCCTCCTTGTCAGAATGCATGATGGGTGTGACAGTCGAGAGTTCCTCTTCACTGTCTATGTCATGGCACAGCAGCTATAACCCAGAGCTTCCCACAGCACAGAGGTGACATGGTTAAAGCTGTCTTGCACCAACTGCGTATCCCCCTCCCAATCACTGTTTCAGCATCAGGCCACACACCTCAATGGCCCGTACTCACAGCTGCTCTTACCATTCTCTGTAAGTTCCTGCTGCTATGTCCCCAGGGCCCACTTGGTCCCAGCTTCACATCATTGTTCACTTTGGGGCAAAATGGGACAGTCACATAACTGGGTATAGGTCAGTGGCAGTGTCCAGGGACATTCCCATCCAGCTCTGATACTGTGCCTCACTCATCCGGAGGAGATGGCATTGAGGATGAAGACTCTGACCCTCCTCAGTCTGTGATGTATCCCGAGGAGCCCTTCAGCAGTGACCTCTTCATCTGGTGGAGGCTGTTCAGCTTCTGCTGCAGGTTGCTGCTGGCCCAGGGTTTCCTGGTGCATCTGTCCCTCCTGTAACTCCCTGCCCCATTGTTACATGTCAGCAACTGCAGGAATGATACCGGCTGTAGCTGGCTCCATCGGTCACACTGGCAATGACCCTGCGTCAGGAACATAGGAACGAAGAGGGAACAATCAACAGTCCCATCTCAGAGAAACAGTTGCTGAACATGTTCCTCTATCGAGTGAGACAATGTTGTGTCTGACAAGGAGGGCCATGGAATGACACATCTTGCCACTTTGACATGGGACCTTATTTCGAGGAGTGCTCCCCTGGTCAGACTGAAGAGAGGCAGCAGCTGCATGAGCCTGGTACCCTTCTCCCCCAGACCCACATCACCCACACAAGCCATCATTGTATCTCAGAGAGTCTTCCATTATCCTGAAGTGAAGTTCAAGTGGAGAGGGAATCAGCTCTGTGCCCCTTTACACCCTCCCCTACCCCATTGAGGCCATGTTAGCAGTGACTGATCATCAACCCCCTCCCACAGCATCCCAGGTCCTTCATGCTCAACCGTCTCCTCCCTAGACATATCAATAATCCTCTCCATCATTGTTCTTGTGCCTTGCACATCCCAGGCTGCGGCCTACAATCCCCAGCATTGAAGTCTCCAGCTCCCTTCACTGACAGTGCTCCATGATAACCCCCACTCCCCCCTCCCCCACACCCCTCCCCAATGCTCATTCCCCTGGTGTGCAGGACTGACCAGGGCCCACTCCTCAGGCTGCACTGAGATTGACCCCTGACTGTGACCGCTCCAAGCGGCTGACTAACCATGAGACACACTAACTGGGACACACTGACTGGCAGCAGCCTCACTGGACTCGACTGAGGACCACTCCCCTTCGGCTTGGGGATGTGGCCATTTGTCTGAGGCACATGCAGTCTGTCTGCTATCCCGGCAGACGGGCCGTGTTCTCGGTGGGAGATTGATGCTGCACTGTGTCGCACAGCAAGATGTCCAGCCCCTTGACTGACTCCTGCTGACAAGCTGCCTGGCTCTGTGTCTGCACCAGACTGTAAGGAAAGGCAGCAGGACTGTGTGAGAAACAAAAGCTCACTCACTTTAATAATTTCAGTCCGAGACAAAATTCCTGAACAGCAGCGTCTTTTTATTTATACACCTATAGGTGGGTGCTTTGTCTAATTGCCAGGTAAGGCAATGACAAAATACACAGTATATCCCAAAAAACCCTTGCAATTTATACTATTTTTTTCCCATATGTTTTCCTTATTCCATTGTCTGTTTCCTGCTTCGCTAACGTCACTCATTTCCTTAAGACTGATCCCACAACTTCTGTTTATCCTGTCTTGTCCGTGACAAACTCTTATCTCTGACTCCCATAAGGGTGTTTGACGTCAGTCTACCGTAGGTTATTGATTAGGCAGAGCTTTTCTTCTATCAGCATCTATTTCTATCCAGAGGCCACTTTGACCTCTTTAATTAGGGTTTGTTCCTGTGTCTCTGTGCAAGCGGGGAAAACAGATGTTTTCCTCTTTGCCCACACATCCACCATTGTTCTGTATTCACGTCTCATGCTAACATATCCTTTCTTTTTGCTGAATATATATTTTCTCATTCCTGTTCTGTATCAGAATTTATACTTGCAGAAATAACATTAATTCATTTATATCCCACAACTGGGAGCTTTAAAGTGGGGCTGAGGGGGCAGGGTGCTAAAAGGGCAGGGTGAGGCTGGGATGCTGTGAGCATCCAGGGAGGTGCAGAGTGAGTGTGCACTGAGAGAGCTGGGAAACAACCCTGAGGGAGCCTGGTTCAATCCGCGAGCTGGGTGCCTGTCCCTGTGAGCAAAGTATCCTGGCAGCAGCATTCCAATGATAGTTACCGATGTGACCCAAAGGACAACATTAAAGTGCAGACATATACTGTAAGTGGATGGGAGCTGTGCCATGATGATGTTGGACAGGCTGGCACATGTTGAATGCCAATGTCTGTGGTAGTGGGATGTGTGGAGCTGCTGCCTGGGAGTGTGTCCTGAGATGTTGGTGCAGACAGGCAGGAGGCTGGAAGAACACAGCAAGCCAGGCAGCACCAGGAAGTGGAGATGTTAACAATTCGGTTGTAATCCTTCTTCAAGACTAGGGCTGGGTGTGGAGGGAGCTACAGATAAAGGGGGTGGTGAGGGCAGGGTGGTGAGGTGAGGACAGGTGAAGACAGGTCGAGGGTACAAACTGGTTGGTCAATGGGAGGAATGAATTCAATTGGTGGCAGGGATTGTGGAAGTGAGGGGGAGGGACTGGGAATGGAGTCGGGGGATGGGGAGAGAGTTTATTTGAAATTGGAGACTCAATGTTGAATCCTCTGGACTCTAGTGTGTCTAGGCGATAGATAAGGTGTTGCTCCTCCAATAGGAACTGTGGTTTGTTTTGGCAATGGAAGAGGCCAAGGATGGTTAAGTCAGATAGGGAGTGGGAAGGGGAATTGAAATGGACGGTGACTGAGAGGTCAGGTTGCCCCTACGGGCTCAGCTGCGATGCTCGGTGAACCATTCCCGAAGTTTACGTTCAGTCTCCCTGATGTAGAGAAGACCACATTGGGAGCACCTGATACAGTTAACTAGGTTGGAAGAGAGGCAGGTGAACCTCTGTCTGACCTGGAAGGATGTTTGGGGCCCTGGATGGAGGTGAGGGGGTGGTGTACCAGCAGGTTTTGCATCTTTTCTTGCTGCAGGGGAAGGTACCTGGGGCTTCGTTGGTGGGAGTGGAGTGAACCAAGGACTGTCAGATGGAACGGTCCTTGCAGAAGGCAGAAAGGGGTGGGGAGGGGAAGATGTTCTGGGTGGTGTGGTGCCCAGAATGGTGGTCCAGATGAGCGAGTGGTGAGCTGGATTTTCCACATACACTCTCTGACTTGCCTGTTGAGAATTCTCAGTGTTGTATTTCGTAGAAGAATAAGAAACTGTGTAATAATGAGGCAGGATTCACACTTAATGAGGGTGATCACAGGCCATAATTCCCGTTAATAGGCATTTCGCCATTCCCAATCCAGAATCTCAATTCAAAGTCTGGAACTCAAAATGTGACTTCTTGTTCCTGACATGGAGAAGAGCTCACTGGATTTTTCCCCAGATTTCCTGAGATTTCCCTCGATTTCCTGTCATAGTCCCTGTCATTTGGACCCCAATCATGATCCTCCCATAATGTTTACAAACAGACCACGACACTGTGCAGGTTAATACCCACCATCCCTGTTTCACAAACCTTTGATATTTCTCTCCATAGTAAAAGCAAACTGTTGCCTTATTGTCACTGTAATAATTTCCTTCAGTTACCCTCACTCTGTGACTCTATGACACTCCTGCTGTGATCAGACTCCTGTGGGAACACAGTTTAAAGCACTCCTCTCCAGATTAGCTGCTCTGTCTGTGTCCTTCTTAAGAATAACATGAAAACATGTTGATATTTTTACTGACCAGAAACAAAGTCAGACCAGTGAGGCAGACTGATTCCCTGGTTAAAAATTAATGAACCAATCTTGTTTATCTGTGATCTGTTTATCTTCCTACCTTGCCCTGCCTTTT
>NW_025210772.1:0-4215 GCF_004010195.1 Chiloscyllium plagiosum
CCAATCTACCGGCTGCGGACACATTGACGATGGTCATATTGGGAACAGTGACTACTGCACACAGTATTTCTGGAGACAAAGCCCCACTTTCACATTGTGAATAGTGTGTTTGTGTGTGTGTGTGTGCGCATGAGCGCACATGTGAGAGATGCTATCACCATTCGAAATGGAACAGATTTCAAAGCGATCTAGAACTCAGTGCTGGCCTGTGTGAGATGATGTGGGTCATTACCTACAGAAGCAGATTTGTACTCTTGCATAATTTTCACTGTCCATGCCTGGCATATGCTCAACTTTACCCTGACCATCAGGCCAGGGGATACACCCTTGTTCAATGGGGAATACAGGAGGACGATCCAAGAGCAACACCAGGTACACCTCAAAATGAGGTGACGTTACCAAGCAGGACCACTTACTCACCAAATAGCATAAACAGCTAGTGACAGACAGATCTAACCAACAAATCAGACCTAATCTCTGCAATCCTGTCACATGCAGTTAGGTTGAATTGTGTGGTCAATCAAACAACTCAATAGAGAAAGAGGATCCCCACATACCAACTTCCTCAATGATGGAAAAGCCTAGAACAGCAATAGAAAAATTTAGGCTCAATCATTCACAATAATGTTCAGACAGAAGTATCGATGGGAGGATCTATTTTAGTCCCCTCCATGTGGCATTCTTCAGCTAATTCGATTCACTATATGTGGTATCTACAAACGGCTGGAGGGATTGGAGAATGCAAAGGCTGTGGGCCCTGATAACATTCCAATCAAGCTGTTCCTGCTGGGATACAGCACTGGGACCTACCTGACAATGTGGGAAACTATCCGGGTGTGGGTTCAATGATATGGTCCGTCCAGTTCTGGATAACGGTAATCCCCGGGATATTGCTAGGTGGGTGTTCAGTGATGGTGGTGGTATTGAAGATTGGAAGATATGTGTGTGTCCGGGTGTGTCCTGTACACACACAGACAAAACATCAGACAATCAATGATTGCCCCATTGCTCTAATCCCAATCATTAATAAAGTGATGAAGATGTCATCGACAGTGGGATCAAGCAGCACTTCCTCAATACCAACCTGATCACTGAAGTTCAGTTTGGGCTCTCATCTCTTGGGCTCATTGAACCCTGGGTTTAATAATGCACAACAATAAAACACACAGCTGAAATCTAGAGGGGAGGCGACATTGACTCCACTTAACATCATCATAACTGCATTTGACCAAATGTCGTATCCAGGATTAACGGCAAAACTGGAGCAAATAAGAATCATCTGGACTGGCTGAAGTTATATCTGAAAGGAAAGTGGCTGGGGTTGGTGGGGAGCAACCATCTCAGCTCCAGGACAGCTCTGCAGCAGTTCCCCGGGACAGGGGTTTCTGAGAACACCTGACGAACAAAATTGGAAAGGTAAGGCACCATACTCCTACAGGATGATAGGGCTGCTCTCTCGTTAGACAGAGACGACTGGTAGCAGTTTAACTGGACAATCATCATGCTTCAAGTAAGGGAGAAGTTGAGTAGGACAGTGCTTTAGTCACCCCAGTCAGTGAAGGAATTGAATCCACACTGTTAGCATTAATATCTAGCTGTCCAATTGATTGAGCTAACCAAGTCCTCCCTCAGCTCCATGGGGAAGATACTGTAACATTATTCTGCTCAGATATGTTGTTAGACACCTCTGGAGCAGGTGGAACTAGAACTAGAAGAAAGCTGCCTAGCTCAGACAGAGGGACAGTATCAGTGAGCTCTCAGAGTGCTCTCTGCCCCAGGCCCAATCATAAATGACCATCCCTACACTGTAAAGTCACAACTGGGGATGTTTGCCAATGATTGAACAATGTTCAACACCACCCACTGACACTCACCCACTGACACTCAGTAGCAGCAATGCCTGCCATCTGCACGGTGCTCTGTAAAAATTTACCAAGGCTCCTTACAACGTACCTCCGAAACCAAGACCATTAAGAAGGACAAGGGAAGTAGACACATGGGATCATCACCATGTTCAGGTTCCATTCCAAGCTATCCACCATCCTGATTGGGAAGCATATTGCGGTCCTTTCAGTGTCACTGTTTCAACGTCCCTCCGTAATGCACATCTACAGCACATGGACTGCAATGGGTCAATGGAGCAGCTCACCCCCACCTTCTCAAGGGCAATACGGGATGGGCAATAAATACCATCCCAATCATATTCTATGAATAAGTTAAAATGAAAAACATTGTCAATCCCAATGCTGGACACTGTGCTTTGGGTTTTGTCTGCTCAGGCTGCTGAGGTCCAGGCAGTAACTTGCTTTTCGTGAACAGCTGAAGGAAAATGATGTTTGAAACAATCTGTCCATCTCTCAGATGCATGGTCGACATACCGAGCATCACACAAACACTGACATTCATATCCCACATTACTGAGCTCTAAGATAGAGAGAAGCAATTCAAAATGTACTCCTATCAGACTGTAACATGTTTAAACACACAGTGATATTGTTGCCACGAAAATGATTATGAGTGCGCATTAACAGGAAAAAGTGGGCACTGCAGATGCTGAAGATCAGAGTCAAAAAGTGTGGTTCTGGAAAAGCACAGCCGTTCAGGCAGCATCTGAGGAGCAGGAGAGTCGACTATTCGTTCACAATATTAATGTAAGGGAAATAATTGTATATTTTCAAAGTCCTTGTACTTAATAATAATGTGGTCTTGGTCGTGGTAATGAGACTCATCATTTTAATGTTTCTTACTGTGAGTTGGGCACTGTTTTCATCATATTGTTGTTATAAAAGTGAACTGAATAAAGGGGGTGTGAATATAATGTTTATTGGACAATCTAAAAGTTGGTATTAATAAAGGCTATCGAAACTTCAGCAAAGAGACTTTCCTGTTCAATGTGAGAACAATGCTCCAAACATTTACACAGAGATTTTCAGCTCAAGTCACACACAAGGATGTTGGGCTGAGATCATACTGTCCATCAATGGAGCTACACAATTCTGTTTGGATACTGACATTGTGGGGCTAACATACACAGGATATGGTATATTAGGGATTCAATGTAGGATGCCATGTGCTGCAGGAGTCCACTATCTTTATAACACCTTCATTCAGGATCGGGTCTAAGGTATAGGATTACAGAGTTTAGGTGGCACACAGAAGAGATATATTTGCAAGACATGGTTATTTACAGGTCATTGTTACAAATGTTGAACTGCGTCTCGACCAGTGCTATGTTCAAGTCCATTGACCAGTCTGCACCCCACACACATCTCCCCGTTGTTAGGGTATGTCTCTAACCAGTCTATTGTGAGGGATTGTGTGAGCAACAGCCCAGCTCCAGTTTGGGAGTTCTCTGGACAGATTTTGGAGATGGCCAGTGTTTTGGAGGTCAGGGTGAGGGCCAGTAACACTGTGTCTGATTTCAGACTTTTTTCTCAAAGTCATTTTCAACATCTTTGCTGCCTGCAAGATGGTGTGTTCACTGTTCTGAACATGAATCGGCTGTTTACTACAATCACTGAATTGTGTAATAGTTAGCTGTGTACTCTGGTATTTTAATTATTGTTCACTTCAATTGTTTTCAACGGAAAAACAACGATGTTCGGTTAATTTTAAAAAATGTAAGAAACAAAGTGATATTAAGTCTTCAGTATACAAAATGTAAAAGTGACCTGCTGTATATTTCCTCAGACTAATCAAGCAACATTAAGATATTGCCTCTGAAGCAGGATAATGTGAACAGGACTATGTCCCAGGCAACATCACCATCCTCTCTTCTAGGGTCTGACCCACTGACAGGACCACAGCCAGGCTGAGGGGGCAGCTCCTTGGTATAAAGTCAATACAGTGCTCAGCATTGATGCTGGATCCTGTGGCTGCTAGACTGCTCTGTGGCAGGTTATGGGGAATCAATAAAAGGGAAACATATCATTGACCCCACCGCCACCAATATGCCTACTGCAGATATACTTCTCCATTTCATATATCGGTAAGAATGGTCACTGCACAATGGGAAGCAAGGGTTATCTTCACATTTTGCAGACCCTCCTCACCATGATATAAAGCCCTCTGGGCAATGAATGGGACAAACTTTAAACAGATTGAGCAACAAATGACGATGCATCCATAAGATGCTATGGGCCATCGGCAGCAGCAGAATCAAACTCTGTACAACTCAGTCTGCAAACTCACAGCCCGACATACCTCCCACTGTAC
>NW_025210772.1:4672-18092 GCF_004010195.1 Chiloscyllium plagiosum
ACGGCCCGACATACCTCCCACTGTACAGTAACCATCACGGCCCGACATACCTCCCACTGTACAGTAACCATCACGGCCCGACATACCTCCCACTGTACAGTAACCATCACGGCCCGACATACCTCCCACTGTACAGTAACCATCACGGCCCGACATACCTCCCACTGTACAGTAACCATCACGGCCCGACATACCTCCCACTGTAGAGTAACCATCACAGCTTGACATATCTCCCACTGTACAGTAACCTTTACGGCCCAGCATACCTCCCACTCTACGGTAACCATCAAGAGCAGCACGGTGGCTCAGTGGATAGCACTGCTGCCTCACAGCACCAAGGTGCTGGGGTGACTGTTTGTGTGGAGTTTGCACGTTCCTCCCGTGTCTGTGTGGGATTCCTCCCACATTCCAAAGATGTGCAGGTCAGGTAAATTGGCCATAATAAATTGCCATAATAATAGTGTTAGGTACTTTAGTCAGAGCGTAATGGGTCTGGGTGGGTTACGCTTCGGAGGGTTGGTGTGGACAGGTTGGGCCATAGGGCCTGTTTCCACTCTGTAGGGAATCTAATCTACTCTCCAAAGTTCAAGTCATGAACATGATGGAATAATCACTTGTCTGAATGAGTGCAGCTCCAACAGTACTCTAGTATGGACTTACTAGCAACAGGCAACACAGTTGTGTGGCAAGATCCTGTCTCGCAAACGTGGTGGATTATTTTGAGGAAGTGACAAAATTGATTGATGAGGGCATGGGGCTGGATGTTGGCCGTTTGGACCTTAGCAAGGCCTTTGATATGGTTGAGGAGAAAGTGTATGACAGGCTCATACAGAAGGTTGAAGTGAAATTGGATCAGCGGTCAGTTAGTAAGGTGGATAGATAACTGCTTGGTCATAGAAGACAGAGTCGTAGTGGAACAGTGTTTTTGTGACTGGAGATCTGTAAATAGATTGGCAGAAGTGCAGATTGTGAGGATGATTGCCAGAGAATACAGCAGGATGTAGGTCAGCTGCAGACTTGAACAGAGAAAACACAGATGTAACTTTATCTGGACAGTTGCGACGTGATGCATTTTGGAATGTCTAATGAAGGAGGGAAGTATAAAGTTGATGGAAAAACGACTGATTGCATCAGAACCCGAAGGGATCTTAGTGTACAGCTCCACACTTCCCTGAAAGTGGTAACACGGGTGTGTCGGGTGATCATGAAGACTGATGGCCAACTTGCAGACATGCATCGGAGCATGCAGTATGAAAATTAGCAGGTCATATTGCAGCTGTAGAGAAACATAGTTCGGGCACATTGAGAATATTGTGTACAGTACTGTTTGTCACACAAGCAGAACTATGTGGAAGTGTTGGAAAGGGTATGGAAAAGTTTTACCAGCATGTTGTCTGTTTTGGAGTGTATTAGCCAGAAGTAGAAATTGAACAAACATGGTCTACGTGCACCTGGCATCAGTGGCTATGGGGCAACCTGATAGATATTTACAGAATTATCAGAGGCATAGATAGAAGGACAGTTAGAGGCTTTTTCCCAGAGTAGAAATTTCAATTACTCAGGACGGTAGGTTTTAGGTAAAAGGGAGAAAGTTCTGGAGATATGATCGGCAAGTTGATTTTTTGCTTTTCCATACAGGATGTGAAAGTGCCTGGAATAGACTGGTAGAAGGGAAGAAGCTAATATAGCAAGGTTTAAGAGATATCAGTCACAGAGAAGAGTAAGTAGGGAACAGAATGAAATTGATGGTGTCGAAACAAAAAAAACTTTTGTTTTAACTTTAGAAGGGCATCATGTGTCAGTGTGGGCTTGCTGGGCTGAATGACCTGTTCTTGTGCTGGACTGCTCTTTACAACAAACGTTGAGCGCAGGAGTGGCAAGATGCTTACTGAATGATTACTGATGATCAACAGCCACATTCAGCAGGTCTCTCCTCATCAATTTTCAGCTTCATATCCTCCCTCCCACTTGCGAAACACAATATGATGAATTTGACATGAAAGTCAGAGATAGTAACTGGTGACTCCATCTCGCCCCTCGCTCCTTCGGCCTTCTATCTTGGACACCAACATCTCGGGGAACACTGCACTGACAGATGCTGCATGTACTTCACACCCACCAATGCTGGTATCTGTCACATGCCAGCTTCACCATGCCATCCCAGCACATCAGTGACCCACTGACAGTACGCCTCTGTACTTCAATGCTGCAGCTCAGGGTGCACTGACAACTCTCACTGCAATGGTGCTGCAAGGACACTGTGCTCAGGAACACAAACCCAGATCATGGACTGTCCCTCTGGGCTGCTCACTCCGTGTTTGTACACACTTACTTTGCACTGACTTGAATGCTCACAGAATGATTGCCTTGCCTTGCTTTGCTCTGCCCTCAGCAGCGTTTCCCCTCAGCCAGTGCTACCAGGCTCGCCCGCCTGCTGTATTGTCTTGGTATTTAGCACAGACACAAAACCAAAGCTTGATATCATTGTCCACAGTCAGAAACATTGAGTCAGGGGGAGAACGTAGAAGGGTGGCTTAGTACATTTGCAGACGACACTAAGTTCGGTGGAGTTGTGGATAGAGATGAAGGATTTTGAAGGTTACAGAGAGACATAGATAAGCTGCAGAGCTGGGCTGAGAGGTGGCAAATGGAGTTAATGCGGATAAGTGTGAGGTGATTCACTTTGGTCGGAGTAACCGGAATGCAAAGTACTGGGCTAATGGTAAGATGCTTGGTAGTGTAGATGAGCAGAGAGATCTCGGTGTCCAGGTACACAGATCCTTGAAAGTTGCCACCCAGGTTGACAGGGTTTTTTAGAAGGCATACAGTGTTTTAGCTTTTATTAATAGAGGGATCAAGTATCGAAACCATGAGGTTATACTACAGATGTATAAGACTCTAGTGCGGCCGCGCTTGGAGCATTGTGTACAGTTCTAGTCACCGCATTGTTAGAAGGATGTGGAAGCTTTGGAAAGGGTGCAGAGGAGATTTACTTGCATGTTGCCTGGAAAGGAGGGAAGGTCTGACGAGGAAAGGCTGAGGGACTTGAGGCTGTTTTCGTTAGAGAGAAAAAGGTTGTGAGGTGACTTTCTCGAGACATATAAGATAATCAGAGGGTTAGATAGGGTGGACAGGGAGAGCCTTTTTCCAAGTATGGTGACGGCGAGCACAAGGGGGGATAGCTTTAAATTGAGGGAAGATAGATATAGGACAGATGTCCGAGGTAGCTTCTTTACTTAGAGTGTAGTAAGGGTATGGAATGCTTTGTCTGCAACGTTCGTAGATTCGCCAACTTTATGTACACTTAAGTCGTCATTGGACATGCATATGGACGTACATGCAATAGTGTAGGCTAGATGCGCTTCAGATCAGAATGACAGGGTGATGCAACATCGAGGGCCGAAGGGACTGTACTGCGCTGTAATGATCTATGTTCTATGGTTCTCGGTCTGGGAGCTTGGACACGGTCAGTCACCCTCTCGTGCTTGTTAGGGTCAGGATCCTTCCCCTGTGAGGGGGTGACGAACTGAATGTTGGGGAAACCCGTAACCATCTTCGCTCTTTCTCTTCTATTGTGGGATGGTTCCTTCTGGAATTTGAAAATTAGCAAGAGTGATTAAGGGAGATGGAAAAGGTTGGTGCAACTGTGAGTGCCAGTTAAGCTGGGAGAAAAGTGGCGAGGTGTCCTGAGTGAGTGAGTCAGCAGCACAGACACCAGGCAGAATTTGGGAGAGAGACAGAGAAGAGGTTAGTGATAGACCGAGAGAAGGTGCTGCATTCAGTGAGAGTTGGAGAACATGAACCTTGCTGAGAAGTGGGTGCAGTAACAGAGACAGAGTGAGGTTGAGGTCACAAAGTGCAGATGCTGGCACTTAGCCTGGTTGAGTGGAGAAGGTCACTGACCTTCTTCCTACACTGCTAGGTATTCACCCAGAAGGCTGGCACATCACTGACCCGGGGGATCCCTTCGGACTAAGCTGGCAGCGTCTGGTGTCATGGCCTCCTCTGCCAATCCTGGAGGAAGATAATGTCCCTCTCCTGCACCATGCCTTTCACCGGAACCTCAGGGGCTTGGCCACAAAGTGGGGTTCCAGTTGTACCCCCTCTACCCTGTCCAGGGCAGATTCATATTGACAATCCAAGAGTGTGATTACTTTTAAAAGATGGACACTCTAACAGGGAGGCCGGTAAAATCTGGTATATCCAGGCAGTGAGTAGTTGTTATGACGAAGGGAAAAATCATCACGTTAGTGTCAGATGAGAAGATAACCACGTGGGCAGGGTGGGTAGTTAATGAGGCAGATTGGGGATGGCATCATGAGAAAATGCACTTCACGTTGCGGAGAGAATCCCTCCATGAAACTCGACTAAAATGAGACTTGACCAAATCACAAGATGGTTTCAGTCTCTGTCTGAAATATTGGGAGCAACAAACTTGGAGCAGAGAATTATACAGGAGATTCAAATCCTTAAAAGTGATAACACAATGTTCTAGACTTTTAAAATGATCTGGGAAAATCCCCTGCCTTGTAGTTACCTACATTATCCAACCCTCACTGGATGCAGGGATGGTGCCGGAGGCCTGGAGAACGGCTAACACCGTTATTTTGTTTAATGTGGAGCAAGGGACTGACTGAATCGATCGAGGCTGGAATTCTGAGACGGTGTATAAATGGTCACTGAGGAAGTCCCAGGGACTCCAGGATAGTCGGTATGGATTTGTTCAAGGAAGATAGTGTGTAATTAATCTGACTGTGTCGGCTTGAGGCAGTAACGTGTAACTGCATGTGACTTACTTGGATTTAAGGAGAGATCCCATGGCAGACGATTTAAAAACAGAAACTATGGGGTCCAGGTGAATGGAGCAAACAACCCAGAGAAGTGCAAGGCAAGGCAGTTGGGGACATCAACAATAGCGAGGAATGCACAATAAATGAGAGTTTGGTCAGTGTTGGCAGATAAATGAAGGTAGCTGGAAACATCAATAATCTTGTTACTGCAGCAATCGGCATTAATTCGTCTGTCAGCCAAAGTGCAGAATTTCAGAGCAGGAAGCTTATGCTGGAACTGTATAAATAACGAGTTCAGTCACAGCTTGGGGACTTTGTGCAGTTCTGGTCACCCCTTAACATGCAAGGATGGAATTGGACTGGAGAGGATACAGAGAAGATCCGTTACCCTGTGACAGTGGAAGTGCAGTTATGAGGAAAGATAGGAACGGAGGATGTTGAGAGGAGATTTGATTGAGGTGCACATATTGTCAGGGGCCTGGGTAGAAAGAGAGAGAACATCTTGCTCCTGTTGTTGAATTGCGTTACCAGCGGTGAATATTAAAAGCAGTTGGTTGAAATGTTAGCGAAGTGCTGAGGAAGGTTGTTCTTTCATCCAGCGTATGGTCGTGATCTGGGAGTCACAAATGGTAGCGGAGTAGAAGCAGAAACTCTCAGACCATTTTAAAAAAGGTGCCAGGATCAGCACCTGAAGTCCTATCGTCTCTGGGGAGACAGAACTAGGGCTTCAAAAATAACATGACATCTTGCCTCTGTACTTTGCTATTTTCTGAAGTTTTCAAGGGTTACCAATATCTGATAGGATCAATACGCAAGAATGAGGGGAGAAAGCAGGGAGTAGCAATGTGTGAATTGATTAGCATCACAATAAGACTGATACCATCCTTTATACACAGTGCACTTCACTGTGTTAGCCTTTTTATCTTTCCTGTGTAAATGGTAAACCTCTTTGATATATCCAGTTCTGAGTCGTTGTCACACTGCAGCCACATCTCCATAATGACAGCTCCATCTGACCTGGTTCATGCTATTGAAAGCTACCATTTCATTGGGCTTGTTGAAACATTAGGAATGAATTCAGGGATGGCAGCAAGTGCAAAGGCCAGGATAGCTGTAGGGTCCAGAGACGGTTACAGCGATAGGAAGGTGTGTAAAGGTTATGGGAAATTTCAGGGATATGGGTTGTTCGAGAGGCTGAAGGAGATTACAAAGACAAGAATAGTTTTAGGTTTTTGTTGAAGGGAAAACAGGAACTGGACCAGTCAGATCAATATTCTGGCTACAAGAGCCTTGTCGAGAGAAACCCTCCCAGACACCTGATGAAAATGTTACCTGGATAATTTAGCACATGATTTATTTCTCTTTATCTCTCTGCTCCAGAAATTAAAAAAAAACTGTCCAATTTGCCTACAAACTGCCAGTCTCTGAAACATCCGTCATGTTCCATGACCCTTCCCACTTCTGTAAACCCACTAGCTTCTACAAACATTCCTATTTGTGTAAAGGTCTCCATTCCCTATGAATCTCCCTACCTCGAAACCCCCTTCCTCCTTATGGAGAATGTCACACACAAATGGCAGACCGAGTTTTTGGAACCAGTTAGTGATTAGTAAGAGGCGTTCTGGTGGAGAACATTGAGACCGAGAGTTTGTAGAAAACAGGAAAAAAATCTTGTATTGGTCCTGCAGGAGATTGATAACAGGAGGGTCGACTGAAAGGGACAGGACTGTCCTTGGGGAAATTTACAGACACAGCATTGGCGAAACTGGAGGAGGTTTCATAGACTAGGGGATTTGTAGGTTTTAATGAACGTTAGAGATACGTGGAGGGTTTTTATCGTGATTGCAATAAGGCCAGTCAAGTAACCCTCATTAATACGTGTTCCCTGATTGGGACTGTTAACCTAGTCTAATCAGGGAATCCCGGCTCAGAAATAAACAGAAGCATCAGGGGCTCAGTCACTATACGTGCTGGCTCTGAGCTCGCGTGGGTCAGTGCCATGGATCATGCATGTAAAAATAAAAGGGGATTTGGTAACTGGATACCAGCCTCTGTGGAATTATTGCAGTTTTAACATGTGGCAAATATTATAGATAGAGGGAGGACTGGAGGGGTTTCCACAGATAGGGATGGATTTAGAATCTGGCGGTTGCGGAGACAGTGATCTATGTCGGGGCAGAAGGTGGTTACAGAATCGGGAGCATGGCTGGGACTAGAGGATGTTACACAGCTGGTTCGGCATTGGAGTAGGTGACACAACAGGGGAAATTTTAGGGACTAAAGCAAAGAAAAGTGATGGCCAGGGTTGTCAGTGCTGGAGAATGTTGGAGGTATAATGAACACTGTAGTGGCTGGGATTTATGGAGATACTGCGATCTGTCAGGGCAGGAGGGGGTTAGTAACGATGATTGTTGCATAGACTAGAGGAGATCGCAAAGATTATGTTTATATGGATCTGAGTAGTGGCAGAGAAGGGGAAAGCCGTAAAGACTTGAGAAATATTTTATAGAGAGGAAAGGTTATCCAGAGAAAGAAGGCTTAAATGGCCTGTATGAGTTACAGAGATAAGGAGGGCTACATTGGCTGATGGAGGTTGCAGAGATTAGAATGTATCATACAGGATCAACGAGACTACAAAGACGGGATATTTATGAATTTTAAGAATTCACAAGACATCACACTGAATGACACAGACGCCTTATGGCACAGAAGGGTGTTATTTGGCCAATCATGGTGACACCAGCTCTTCAACTGAACTCTTTGCTCAGTAATGATCCCCTCCTTCACTCACATCCTCACATTATTTTTGCATCAAACATCATCTAATCCTCTCCTGAATGTTTTCGTCAAACATGCAGCTACAATGTATCTAAGTGCATCTTAACTACTTGCGAATATCTTTTTTCAGGTAGAAATCCTCTTCCTAATTTCGATGCAGCCTTACTCCATCTTTTAACGCGCTCATTATGAGGAAGATTCTGAGACAACTGTATGGTGGCTCTCATTTTTCCCATAATTCCCCTCTGCTCTATCATCTCCCTCTGAACCTCCAGCATTCCTCCTGATTCCCAATTCGATTCTCCATCTGACGCAAATTCTATTGTTCTTCACTGTTACCGAGGGAGCATTGGGGTTGTTTATCCTGCCGTTCCTATTTGAGGGACAATTCCTCGACTGGACCCAAGCCATCTCCTCTTTCCAGGGAGCCCATGGTTCACTTTAACTTTTTATGACCAAATTGGTGTTTCAATCAATCCTTCCCAACTTCATTCTTGATCCATTGAAGGCTGCTCTCAGTCAAATAATATTTCTCACTCTCAATTATTGTATATCATTCTCTCTCATCATCCTGAACTTTACAATAAAATGATCACAGTGACCCAAAATCGTTTCCCTACTGGATCCACTTGCCACACTTTTGCCCAAGGACCAGTTCCAACAGCACATGCTCTCTTGGGCTGGACACATACTCATGCAGTGAGCTCTCCTCTATGTAATCCAGGAATACTTGCCCCTCGTGACCCTGCACCACCAATAACGCAGTCAATATCTGGATGAATTAAGGTTCTCCATATAACTAATCTGTAGTATTGTCATCGCTCTCAAATGCGCCTGCATATTATTCTCTCCATCATTTCTTTGGTTGCTGGCTGACAGACTGTACCTCACAGTATAATTGTACACTTTTTGTTCTGTAGCTCCAGCCAAATTCATTCTGTCCTTGGACTGATCGTCTTTCTCTTGGACTCCTTCACTAACGCTACTCTAAACCAATGCTTCTACCTTCATCCTTTCCCTTCCCTTCTATAATTTTGGAATCATTTAACCCCAGCAATATTTAACACCCATTCGTGCCATTCCTTGAGCCAACCCTTGGTGATCAGTACATCAGATTTCCCACTCCAATCTGCATATGGAACTCCCCAAACTCCCAGTTTTCATGTCCATGCAGAGGCCATCAGATTAAGGCTTCCGTTTTTTACTCCATCTTCCACTAATTAACTTGTTGTTGTAAATTAGTACCAGTTGTATTTCCCAGTATTTTCAGAATCCTGGCAGTCTCCTTTACTATTCCTTTTTGGATCCTAGGCACACACCAAGTTATTTTCAATCCCTCCCACACGCCCCACAAGGAATTAAGTCCCAGCTCTGCCACGTTATCTCATCCAGCTTCTATAGTTGCTGCCTTCCCCAGAACCAGTCCCAATGTCCCAGGAATCTGAAGTCCGTCCATCGTTCCAGTCACACTCTCATCTACCTAAAACTCTGAGTCCTGTTCTCACTTGTACACGGCACTGGGAGTATTTCAGGGATTGCAACATTTGAGGTCCGGCTTGCTGACTATCCACCTAGCTCCCTAAATTCTGATGCCCAGACCATGTCACCCTTCCTACCCAGGTCAGTCCTACCAACATGGACATGACCTTTGACTGCTCACTGGCCGCCAGACGAATTTCCTGCAGACACTGGGACATTTTTAACCCCACTATCCTGGAATGTCAGAAACGCTGGCATCTTCTTCAATTTTCTGGCTCCCCTGTGACTATTGCTCCTCTTTCCTTCTCCCTCCCCTCCTGTACAGTCAGGCTGCTTGTGGTACCACAGACATGGCTCTGACTGCCCTTCCCTGAGCAGCCAGCACCTTCATCAGCTTCCAAACTGTGAAACTGAATTGGGAGGGTGACTCCAGAATATTCCTGGATTCCCTGGCTGTTTCACTTCGATTGCTTGGGCGCCCATTCCCTTCCTTATTCCAGGCTGTCAAGTCTGCAGGGTGATTTGTTCTATGTGTGTGTGCTATCGCTCTAACTCTCCGCATTACAGAGTCTCTAGTCGCTGTCTGATCTCCAAGACGTCTTGTTCATCTAGGACACGAGCAGGGTCTATGACTTCCCAATGTAACAGAACACATTTTCCATCTGACAAACATGTCTTGCCATGTCGTAAAATGCAACATGTCTAGAGTAACTTACTTAATGATTTAGAATGAAGTTAACTTCCGCGATATAACAATATATCAAAGTCCCTTTTTCAAATGTGGCTTACTGAGGGTAATTTACTATACTGGATCAGAATTTCACATCTCCCTCATATTTCTGAGTTCAATTCTTACTTCAGAAGTTGAAAAAATAATTTTGCTGACTTACAGCAATTAACTGACCGTCATTAATAGCGGTGTATTTTACAACCAATGAACTTACAGCCTTTTCTGTGATGGCTCTTGCACTTCTTTCAAATTCAGTGCAGGCAGGTCCCAGCAGCAGAAGGTTATCGCCGTGATTCCCAGGTATGTGTAATCCTCCAGCTCCCACCCCACTCTGCTCCTTCACAGGCTCACCGTCTCTGTGACTCACAGGTATGTGTAATCCTCCAGCTCCCACTCCACTCTGCGCCCTCACAGGATCTCCGTTTCTGTGCTTTCCAGGTACATGTAATCCTCCAGCTCCCACTCCACTCTGCTCCCTCACAGGGTTACCGTCTCTTTGACTCCCAGGGACGTGTAATCCTCCAGCTCCCACTCCACTCCACTCTTCTCCCTCACAGGGTCACCGTCTCTGTGGCTTCCAGGTACGTTTAATCCTCCAGCTTCCACTCCACTCTGTGCCCTCACAAGGTCACCATCTCTGTCCTCCCAGGTACGTGTAATCCTCCAGCTCCTTCTTCACCCTTTTCCCTCACAGGGTCACCGTCTCTGTGACTCACAGGTACGTGTATTTTCCAGCTCCGACTCCACTCTGCTCCATCACAGGTTCACTGTCTCTGTGCCTCCCAGGTACGTGTATTCCTCCAGCTCCCACTCCACTCTGTTCCCTCACAGGGTCACCGTCTCTGTGACTACCAGGTACGACTTGGCCTCGATCCTCAGTGCTGATTTATATCCTCCCACTTTGGTGCCTCTGTAACTCTCAGGTGTGAGTGAGCCTCAAGCTCCTGCTCAAAGCTGCTCCCTCACATGGTCGCTCCCTCTGTGACTTGGTGCTGGTTTCGAGCTTCCTGCTTTGTAGCTTCTCCAACTACAAGTCCCAGTCGACCTCGATCCTCGCTACTGATCTAGATTCTCCCACTCAGTGCTGCTTTCTCTCAGGTTCTCTCCATTTGTGACTCCCAGGTAATGGTAGGCCTCAAGCCTCAGCTGAGATTTGTAACATCCCACTCTGCACTGCTCTCTTACAGAATCGTTGTTGTGCCTGGAAGATAGTGGAAAAGAGGAGGATTAGACAGAGCAGAGGGTCTTACAGTGATTGAGCGAGCTATATGGGATGGAACACGTTATCTGGTGAGCTAGGCAGACCTGCAGTAACTAAAGAACGTTACTGGAAGATACAGCGAGAGTTGCAGGCACTGAAGAAGGCTTGTTCATGATGGAGCTTTGTAGAGTCGAAAGGGTTTTTTCTGAGTTGCTTACAGAGATGCGTAGACTTCCAGAAATGCAAATTGACAGCCAGCAAGTGTTGTATGGTACTGTAGACTGTTGGATGTTACAGAGTTAGAAGACTTGCTGTAACTGGAGGGAATATAAACGTTTGGAGCACTGGTGGTGTTCAAGGGCCCTCAGGACATGAGGAGGTGCAGAGAATGGGAGCATTCCAAATAGTGGGATTGTAGGGGCTGGAAGACCTGAGATGGATAAGGAGGATCAAAAGCGCCAATTTACCACATGCAACCATTGTAATTACAGAGATTTAAGGAACGGAACCGTGCTATTATTGATTACAGTTTTATGGAGAGTAACAGAAACTGAAGGGATTACAATTTTAAAAAGGGAGAGATTTTGAGTGATCAGAAGTTTAAACAAGAATAAATAAACTTTAGAGATCTCTAGTACAGATGGGAATGGAGGAGGTGAGATATTGTGAGGAACCATAACAGTTATAATTCGGGAAAGATTTCAGATATAAAAGGGAGAGCTGATCGTTTGTATGCAGTTACAGATGTGAGGAGTGTTGTAGCGCCTGCTGGAAGGTACACAGATAACAACAGTTCCAACGGCTGGTGCAAGGGCTCAGGAAGGCAGCTCACCATCACCTTATCAGGGACAACTCAAACTCAACAATAAATGCTGGCTCAGCCAACAAAGCTCATGTTCATGAATGAATGAATACAATATCTACAAGTAACACTGAGGTCACTCAGGAAGGCCCTTTCAGCAGCACTTCACAAACCCGGGGCAACTATACCCTGGAAGGACAGGAATTCCAGGCGCACAGGAACACCAGCATTTCCAAGGTGCCGTCCAAGCCACGCTCCATCCTCCCAGCACTGTGTCTGTCCCTACACCCAAAGGACTGCAATGGGTCAGGAAGGCAGCTCACCACCACCTTCTCCAGTGAATTACAGATGGGAAGGTAATGATGGCCGAGAAAGTGATGGCCTTTACACATGGGAAACTCATGGACTGTTCATGTCCCCTTTGCATCCTCCACACAACCCACATTCCCATCTAGTTCTGTGTCAGCAACTAATGTGGAAGCATTAGATTTTGTCCATCCATGAAATTCTTTTCTGAGTAGTTCGGGATCAAGCATTAATCCATTTACTACCGCTTAGTTTTCTGTCTGTCAGAGAATTCCCAATCCATTCCGGTACATTCCCTCCAATCCCACGAGTCAATTTTGCTTATGCTCCTCTTCATTGGAACTTTGCTGAAATGTTTCGGAAAATCCCAATAAACCATTCCTCCATTTTTATCTACTCTGCTGTTTACAGCTAAACAGGAATACAAATCTAGCAGGGTTTGTGAAATGGAATTTTAATTTCAGAACAACATGCTTGGTGTGGATAGAGGATTGGCTGATTGGCAGAAGACAGAGAATAGGTATAAAGGGGTCATTTTCACGATGGGAACTTGTCATGGGGGGAACTCCACAAGGGTCAGTGTTGGGAACGCACTGTATAACAGTCTGGATGAAGGATGTGAAGGAGCACCAGAAATAGGTTTCCCAGAAAGACCCTAGGGATGAAATGCTTCCCATATGAGGAGCAGGTGAAGTCTCTGGGTCTGCACTTGATAAAGTTTCAGAGGCAGCGGCAGCAGGATCTCATTCAAACTTACGGAATACTGAGGGGCCTGGATGGAGTGGACGTGGGGAAGATGTTCCCACTAGTAGGAGAGACTAGGGCCCAAGGGTATAGCTTCAGTGTGAAGGAACTACCCTTTAGAATGGAGATGTGGAGGAATTTATTCAGCCAGAGGGTGAGGAATCTGTGGAACTCACTGCCTCATGGGGCTGTGGAGGTGGGTAATTCAGTGTATTTAACTCAGAGATAGATAGGTTCTTGATGAGTAAGGAGATCAAGGGTTAGAGGGAGTAGGCGAGAGAATGGGGTTCAGAAACAATTCAGGCAGAATCAAATGGTACGGCAGACTTGATGGACCGAATGGTCTAATCCTACACCTCTATATGATTGTTTTATGGACGGTGCTCATTCCATAGGTTTCTAAGCGTTCAGTTAGCAATTCTGTCACATTGTTTACCGTACATTCCAGCACTTTCCTGATTATTACCATCACCTCTTGGCTTCAGATTGACTGCAGAAAGCTACACCACGACGTAACTTGGGAATCCTTGTGTATAAATCTCAGAAAGGTGGCATACAGGGAAAGCAAGTCATAGAGAAGGCAAATGGAA
>NW_025210772.1:19166-20561 GCF_004010195.1 Chiloscyllium plagiosum
AAACAATTAACATTGTCACCTTTTGGAAGATTTCTCTTAAGGTACAGTTACACTCAGCCAGTTCTCTCCATTCCCCTCCCCCACCAACATAAAGGACGAAGCTTCTGGTGATAGGCTGATCTTTCTCGCTATTAGCCACCGTGCCAGCGAGGGGATTCAGGGCAGTGGTCATGCATTGAAAGGTTCAGGTTCAAGACCCACCTGCAATGGAGCAGAACACGTCCAAAAAGCATGTTTATTTTTTAAAGACAATAATTAAAATGGAGTTTGATCACTGAGTGTGGCTGGGTTGGTTTGCAGCTTAAACACGTGAAGGAACACCAAAAGCACAGCTGTAAATTTCAGTTCATTAACTTAGTCATGTGGAAACATTGGTGCTTTTGCTAACTTCAACTCGTATCCGTCGAGACTTTCTGCTGTAATTTCTGTCCGACCGTGAATCCAAATTTGTGTTGGTGGGTGCACTGAGCTTGGCACGGCCAGCCACTGTGACGTTTTGTGAGCATGTACAAATATTTTGTCGACTACATCTATGTTTCTTATTACCCACTCCCCGCAGCTGTTGGGGTTCCTGGTAAATGTGGGTGGAAATAGTTTGAGACAGAGTTATTGTTTTGAATCCAGGATGACTCTTCTTCCAAGTCCCACTGAGTTTCTCCGGGATTTCTGCTTCTCACTTCAGCTTTCCAGCAGGGCAGAGTTTCTGCATTTATTTTGCACCTCGCTCGACATTATTCGATAATGTTTACATTTGTTGGTGAAAAATGTCATGGTTTGTTGAAGGTTTTCACTTTGCGCTCATCAGGACCATTTGCAAGAATCCCAATTTAGGGCAAAGCCACCATGTAGACTTCACAAGAGCATGCAATATAAATGTTGGTGTTCATCTGGATCCTGGGGATTTTCAGTCCACAATTCCAAATATCTTTATTGGAAATATCTTTAATTCCTCCCTCCATGACATTTCCTGGTTTATGACTATTTCTGGGATCGAACGTTTCTCTCTAAAACGAAGACCAGCATTTACATACCACCTTCTCCACGCTACTGTTAACTCTGCTTTCTCTCCACAGATGCTGCCAGACCTGCTGAGTTCTTCCACCAATTGCTGCTTTTGCTGAAGGCAAAATGATTGTCCAATTCCCTTCCCACCTCCTTCTTTCCCCAGCTTCACTTTTTGATGGACCATCGTTCACTTTCTTAACTCCTTTCCTTTTTAACCATCTATAGATGCACTTGCGAAAACTTCTGATACTTCTAGAAAGGTATCCCTTCCTATTAATCTCTCAATATTTCTTTGCTGGTTTTCTTTGTATCCTTTCCAATCTCCCAAAGTGCCAGCAAACTCTGGACAATTCCATGCTTTCCTCTTTTTAAGATAGAAAAAATTTTGAA
>NW_025210773.1:0-1684 GCF_004010195.1 Chiloscyllium plagiosum
TTAATACTGAAATGGATGAAATCCAATAGGAGCAATATTGTTTTTCTTTGCCAATTAATAACTGATGGATATTTCAGAACACAGAATAATATAGCTAAATGAAATTTCTTGTCTGTCTATGCCCTGTTGTTTAACTACAAGAGAAAGTACACCTTAAAATCACGCGACAGTAAAAGCATTAATGAGAAAGTCACCCATTGGGACCCAGAAACTGATTGCAGGTCAAAGTGATTAACATGATTTTTAAAGGCAGCTTTACAGAATGACCCTTGTTGCTGAGAAATGTGATGTAATTCCTGTCTGCTGGAAGTTAAACAGTGTCTAGCATTGTGCAATTCGCGACCTGGTTCTGGAAGCTGTTTGTGAAAATAACGGAAATTGCACATCTGGGGGAGTTGGGAGAAACCAGTCATGTTAATTTGTTGCTTTCTGAATTACTTTTTTAAATTAATGGAACAAGTAGTTCTCAGGGCATTTTGAACTTGAAAAGCTCAGCAAAAGGTTTCCAAATCCCACTTGTTTACAGCCTATTTGCTTCAACCTTGCTTGTTAAGTCTTTCAATTCTGATTAACTCCCTAGTTCGGATATAGGAATGTGCAACACTCCCTCCTACAGTTCAGAGATTGAGATTCTTTCTAATTCTGTCATCGAATGTATGTTTACATTGCAGCTGAAGTGTCCTGTTTGTACTCCATCAACCGTTATGAGGTTTTGTATACATTTTTATATATATTTTAATTAATACTTAAGCTTCAATGGCTTAGAAATCTCTATTCCCGTGAGATGGTAAGGTTTTTTAATGGTCATGTTTTTCTTGGCACAGTTACTCACTTTCGTGAATCATGCTCCAAGGGTAGTTAAAACATTCACAGAAGATGTTAAGGATTTTTGTGGGACCCTGTGTTTTAGATGAGCTAGGTAGTTTTACACGCATGTACATCGTGGTGGGCGGCACGGTGGCACAGTGGTTAGCACTGCTGCCTCACAGCGCCTGAGACCCGGGTTCAATTCCCGCCTCAGGCGACTGACTGTGTGGAGTTTGCACATTCTCCCCGTGTCTGCGTGGGATTCCTCTGGGTGCTCCGGTTTCCTCCCACAGTCCAAAAGATGTGCAGGGTCAGGTGAATTGGCCATGCTAAATTGCCCGTAGTGTTAGGTAAGGGGTAAATGTAGGGGTATGGGTGGGTTTCGCTTCGGCGGGTCGACGTGGACTTGTTGGGCCGAAGGGCCTGTTTCTACACTGTAATGTAATCTAATCTTGGTATGTGAAATCTTTTCTTCCCTTAACCATTCTGAAGGTTTTCAATTAACTTTGAAAGCACGCAATGATTGTAATAAGTGCTCCAGTACTAATGTTTGCCCTTAATTATGAAACAATATTGAAATGCTGCAAGGTACAGTACTAAATATTAATAGTGTTGCCCATTTTTTGGTTGTTGAACTCTTTGACTGAAGAGAAGAGACTGGGCGGCCCTGTGGCTCAGTGGTTAGCACTGCTGCCTGACAGCACCAGGGTCCCAGGTTCAATTCCAGCCTTGGGTGACTGTCTGTGTGGAGTTTGCACATTCTCCCCGTGTCTGTGTGGGTTTCTGCCGGGTGCTCTGGTTTCCTCCCATAGTCCAAAGATGTGCAGGCTAGGCAAATTGGCCATGCTAAATTGCCCATAGTGTTAGGTGCATTAGT
>NW_025210773.1:2269-20568 GCF_004010195.1 Chiloscyllium plagiosum
GAAGAATAAGCGGACCAAATCAGGAATGACTGAGTTGTATCCTAATGGAGGGTTTTCAGCTGATGTGAGGTTGGTAAGGGTAAATAGGAGGGAAATTCCCTCGTTGAGGTGAGTGTATAACTAAAGGTTAGAGCATCAAAACCAGCGAGGAATGACAAAGAAGTTTACAGCAGGTACTTTTTATTCTGAGAGTTATTGAAAACGGAGATGATTTTTCAGAAAGAAAAAAGAAAATAGAAGCTGATTCCAAAATATTTGAAAAGCCACATGCTGACACACAAGGAGCGAATTTAACAGCGACAGAGATTTTGGGCTGCCTGGATGAGGATGCAAAAGTGACACACTCATGAATTGTTTTGCTTTCATTGGAAGGAAATTGTATGACAACTGCAACTGAAGAAGTTTAGTATAAGAAGAACTGGTGATGTTGAAAGGTATCGCGGCTGGTTCTACACGAACTACTACAAATTGTTAATATGCTGATTTGTTTGTTATAGCTTTACAGTACACGGAATCCAGTTAGCTCACTGCGCTGGCTAACTGGCTTATGTTATAGAGTGAGACTAACAACGTGGGATTAATTGTCGCAATGTCTCAGGTTACCTTAAGTATCATCATCATCTCTCCTTCCCACTTGATCTGTAAGACAATCTGTGATTCTAATGAATAGAAATGGCCTTGTAGATGTCAAGCATCAGCATCATTGCTATCTGTTGCCTTGAACCTTTGGTGACAATGACCAGGAACGGAATTGAGTCCATTTAATACTCACTAACCTCCGCGGGAAAATCCCAGCCAAAAGACTCATCCAGGAATCCGTTTGAACGTTCTGTTCTGCACAACAGCAAAACTATTTCTTATGACTTTACCAGATTCACTGGCAACATTCAATCTACCCAAAGAGATAAATCTTTCGAACAGTTTCAAGAACTGTGCGACTTTGCAACAAATGGGATAATATGAAACGTGTTTAACAGCCTTTCAAAGAATGGAATACAGTGGAGGGTCAAAGATTTGAAAAATCTCATCATGCTAAAACTTTACCTCTGTTTCTCGATCCACAGATGGATAATCGCCTGGGGAATATGGAAAGCTTTCCGGCTGATAATTGCCTCATTTTCCAAATGCAGAATAATCCCACAAATCAGAAGATGGAGTTTTATTATAAATGCTGCTTTATTCGACGTTATTTTTCAAATACACTTCAGGCCGGTGCACCAATGAACCCTGATCAACATCAGGAAAAACAGCTTTAGATAATAATTGTAATTCCAGCTGCAGTATTTCACAGGCTGTTCAGTGATGATGAATTGCTCCACGGGAGCAGCAGAGCGCCAACCTGTAACGTGCGCTACTCGTACATCTGGGACCTTCGACCAACCTGTTCTACTTTTGTTGTAATTCTCAAATTAAAGTTAAGGCAGTGGAGCAGGAATTGACATTGACCTGTGACTATTGGAGCACCAGGTTCAGGAAAGGGATACAGAAAAAATGTTGCGCAAATTAGACTTGATTCAAAGCTGCGATTTAGTGGGTCACTGTCCTGTTTACAGACAATGTTACATTATCGCTGTCACAGGGCTTTTCATTCTGTCGGCTTCAATTCGGCACAGAATTTGATTCAAAGACACTTCACCAACTTCCTTCTGACAATTCATACAGATAACATGAAACCTACTGCACTCATCATCAACCTTCACCATACCTACATCCGAGGACGTGTTGCACAGTTTTCATGAATAGTAAAGATATAAGAACGTTAAACAAGAGTAAATTGAATTTCAGTTTAAATTGTAAAATGGAAAGAATTCATCATAAGATACAGAATCACTTAAGTTCATGTTTATTAATGTGGCCAGAGCTCTAATCCAGCAAAGGGAAAATCTGTCCCTGAAGCCCCAATATCCACACGGCCGTTTGCTCCATGTGCCCAGTTGGAAACCTGTGCGAAGGAACATGCAGTCTGACAGAGCGCCTGAGAGAATCCTCTACTGTCTGATTAAAGCTTCAACAGGAGCTGTGTATTCCAGCAGTGAGAGCAGTGGGAGAAAGGGGAGGTCCTTGATATTCAGTGGTGTACATTCACAGTGTCCTCATCATGTTGTTGTTTAATTTCCTCTGTCAGAAACAGCGCAGACAGGGGAAGGAGCAAGAGGGGACAATTTCACCCCCCGGCGCTACCCCGTCATTTGATATCATTTTGGCTGACCAAACACATCAATATCTTTTCCCAACCTATCCACATCAACCTGTCACCCAATGGGAAAAAGACAGTGAATAAACCGAAAAACTCTATGCAACTGTGGGTGGGAAATGTGTTTAGAGACAGTGGGCTTTTGCAGTCGGTTTTGTGAATGAGCAGCCGATTCTGGTCTGATCATGTTTCAAATGATACGATTCCCTCAAAGCTCACCACCAAGAAGGTGAGGAATGTCCTCTGGTCAGTAGCAGAGTCGAGAACTCCAGATGAGTGGAATTGACGATGAATCAGTAGAACAATCATTGATTCAGCTGAAATGTGAAATAAATTGATAAGCACATGGATGATTTTGGAATAATGTAGGGAGACGCAGTGAGAATAGTCCACATGTCAGCGCAACGTCGAGGGGTGAAGGGCCTATTCTGTGCTGTATTGTTCCATGTTCTAGATTCCGAATCTGGTGGGACTCAAACAAACAATCCTTGAATCGCAATCTTAACAACACCTTTGATTTCGCCACAGAGGAGCACGAGCCTCCAGTTTGCTGCACTCAAAGATACGGTTTCAAGACATTCATCGAACATCTGTTATCCTTGCCCCACTTTCCAGTACCTCGTCATAAAGGGCTAGCTCCTCAATGTTCGGCTAAATACTCCAGAATGTTCTGATGACTCCAGACGTTCAAACAGTGAGTTCGAGACAAACAACACTCTCAAGGTGAAAGCATTCTTCCCAAATCTTCTCTGAATATCCTCTCTCTCATCCTATATCCCTGGTTATTAACCCTTCCCGTAAGAAATTTATTCCTATCACATATGTCTATCCCCTTTCTGTGCACGTTAATAAGTTCCTAGCTCAGCTTTCTCCACTGTCAGATAAAGAGCCCCAGCAGAGCTCATCTATCTTTGCAGTGGCAACAGTGCAGTGCGTTAAAAGCACAGCATGTCAGGCAGCATCCGGGAGCAAGAGAATCGACGTTCTGTGCATGAGCCCTTCATCAGGAATGTGGCTTGTCGGTCGTGGTTTAGATATAAGTGGGAGGGGAGTTCTGTTGGTGGTAAAATATCTGGGAAATTGACAGGTGGATGAAGCTGAAGGAGAAGGTGATAATTCGGAGGGGTGTTTAATCGACGGGTCAAGAGAGTAGTGCCTAGATGGAGGCTTGCGACTGGTAGAATGTGGAAGGACGTGAAATGAGGAAGCTGTTCAAGTACACATTTATCCCGTGTGGTTACATGGTCCGAAGGCAGAATATGAGACGTTCTTCCTCCACGCATCAGGTGGTAATGGAATGGCGGTGGTTTATGCCAGAAACATTGCTTCTCCTGATCCTCAGATGCTGTCTGACCTGCTGTGCTTTTCCAGCACTACACTTTCGACTCTAGGCTCCAGCACCTGAAGCCCTCTCTTCCGCCTATCTTCGCAGTGGGAATGGTCGAGCCCTGGCAATACCTTGACAAATCTCCTCTGAACACCCTCTCGTGCAAACACACTCTTCCTGAAGTCTGGCGATCAGAACAGAACAAATTCTCCAAACAAAAATCAGAAATATCTGAACAAAATCAGCAGGTCTAGTGCATCTGGGAGAGAGATTTTCCAGCATAACGATCTACATTTGGAACTGATGGTACGTGTAAGTGGGGCAGCAACGTGAAAGAATTGGACAGGGTCTAAAATGATTGAACCCAATGTTGGGTCCTGAAGGTTGCATGCTCTCTCAGTAGAAAATGACGTGCCGATCTTCCAACTTACACTGTGCTATGTGGGAGTTCTGCAGCAGACCATGGACTGAAATGAAGTTATCGGAACACAGTGGGATGTGGCAATGACAGGAATCTGGAAGCTCAGGATCATTTTTTTTTGCTTGCAGACAGAACGTAGGTTTACTCAAATTTGTCATCCACTCTGTTTTTCCTCTCTCCAGTCTTGATTGAGGTGATATTGTGAGCAGGAAATGTAGTTTGCTAAATTGAGTGATGGGCAGATCAATCACTGGAAACTTACACAGTGAGGAGAGATATCGTAAATCAGCAGCATTATGGCTTCTGGGATTTCGTGGAATGGTGCCATATGGGGAAGTGCTGGGGGTCAAGGAGGATTGGACGAGGATGCACAGAGAGAAATTGTCTTGCTTGATACTGGTATTCAGTGGTATGGGTTAGTGGGGAAAGGGCAGTAAAATGTATATCTTCCTCAGCTTCTTGCTGTAAGTAAACACCTCACATCGGAGCAAAACTACTGAATGATTTTCATTCCAACACCGACACGAGGTACAGCTTACAGAAGTCACATGTTTGCACTGTCACTGTCAGTCCGTCTCCCAGGAGCAGTAGTGCTCCCCCACGCAGATTCAGTCAGCACAGTTGTTCCTGTGACATGCCCCGTCGAAAATGGAAGGTCAGGTATTAATAATCCGCACTTGGAATGGAGTATCTCACTATCCTAATCGCTTAACTATCCTAACTCCTTTTCAAATCACTTGACTGATAGCCTTGTATTCCTCTCCGATCCTTTCATACACTGTGTTCCAGATTTCAGCCACCCACTGTTTGAAAACGTTTTTCCACGCATTCACTGTAATCTTTCCTCCTCTGATCTTAAATCGATGGCCCCCTGGGATCGAAATCTCCATCAAAGTGAAACATGTATTTCAGTCTACCCTATCCATATCCCTGAGTATTTTGTACATCTTAATCATACGCCCCCCCCCCCCCCCTCAATCTCCTCTGCTCTAAGAAAAACAATTACAGTTTGTCCAATCTGAGGAGACATTTTCGAGCCAAACGATCCACCTTTGGAACGAATGGCATGTGTGTATGTAGCAGGAACGTGAAAGAAGGTGGACAGGTCTAAAATGATTGGACTGGATGTTGGCTACTGAAGATTGCACGGTCTCTCAGTAGGAAATGACGTGCCGCTCTTGCAACTCGCGCTGTGCTATGTGGGAGTTCTGCAGCAGACCAAACTGAAATGAAGGCATGGGAACAGAGTGGGATGTTGCAGTGACAGGAACCTGGAAGCTCAGGGTCATTTTTTAGCTTGCAAACAGAACGTAGTTGTACTCGCGTTTGTCAACCGCTCCGTTTTTTTCTCTCCCCAGTCTAGACGATCTCACATTGTAAGTTGGAAATGTAGTTTGCTAAATTGAGTGATGGTCAGACAAGTCACTGGAACCTTACACCGTGAGGAGAGACATCATAAACGAGCAGCATTACAACTTCTGGGATTTCGTGGAATGGTGCCATATGGGGAAGTGCTGGAGGTCAAGGAGGATAGGACCAAGGTGCATGGAGAGAAATATTCCTGCATACTGTCCGTAAAGGGTGGTATTCAGTGGGATGAGCTCGTGTGGAAAGTGCAGTGAGAATGTATATCTTCCTGAGGTTCCTGCTATAAGTACGAAGTAAAACTATCTAATGATTTTAATTCCAACACGGATACTTAGTACAGCTTTCAGAAGTAACGTCTTTGCACTTTCACTGTCACTCTGTCTCCCTGGGATCTGTAATAGTTCCCCACGCTGATTCAGTCAGCACAGTGCTACCTGTGACATGCCACTTCGAGAACAGAAAGCCAGGTATTAATAACCCGCACTTAGGAACAGAATATCTGTACTGTTTTTCTGCCTCTTAGTTACTTGCATACATTGAGTTCCAGATTTCAATGACCCACTGGTTGAAAACGTATTTCCACGCATTCACTCTAATCTTTCCACCTCTGACCTTAAATCGATAGCCCGCCGTGATTGAAATCTATATCGAAACCGTTTCAATATGATATCCATATCTCTCAGTATTTTGTGCATCTGAATCATAACCCCTCTCAATCTCCTCTGCTCTAAGTAAAACAACTACAGATTGGCCAATCTCCTTTGTTCAGCCCAGACAATAACCTGGCAAATCTCCCCTGCATCATTTCCAGTGCTATTACATCCCTGGTATAATCTGAATTGCATAACTACACACAATAGTCTCGCTGGAGCCGAATCAACGCGTGAAATAAATGGTGTGAAAATCCACAGAAACTGATGCTTTTTGAACAACTGTTGTTTTCCTCAATGCTGTCCTGTGTCCTTTTCCTAAGCCCGAGGTTTAAATAATCGCTGGTCCATGTCAGTTAAAAGCTGCTGGATGAGGATTGATCTCACAAACGCGGTATTGAAATGGATCAACTAGTTTGAAGGTCCTGATGATAAGACTTGGTCATGGTCACCCAGCAACAGTGATCACAGCAGCACAGACTGAACAGGGGGCAATGTGAAAGTGATTGTAAGGGAAATAGGATGGAGAACTTAAAGGAGGTAAATGATTGTGGGAGGGAGAGAACTTTCCGAGAATGAGTGAGTCTGAATCCTGATATATGACTGTCAGGGATGTGAGAGAGGGTATTGATGGAAAAAGTCATAATATCGGAGTTTCACATAAAGTCAACTAATTCCTTTGTGTGTTTCTTCAGCATGTGTCACAAGGTGTAAAATGGGGGAACGTTACCTGCAGTGATTCGAATTCGAAAGAGATTACTGTGCCAACAATGCAGAATATTTTAATATTAAAACCATCACTGAGTCATGCAGAGACATCCGTTTAAAACCAACAATAATTACAGAGACAGAGGATTTGTTAGGAAAAGTAGCAGATTCACAACAGGAATATGAGGCGAGTGATCGCAGACATGTAGGGATTCAGAATTGGCTGAATCTTTAAATTCGATATCCCCAAACGCTGTGGTGGTTCCATAGAGTACTACATGTTGAATAATGAGTTTGGGAGATTTCTAGAAAAAAATGAAGGTTCAGGGGATAGTGCGGGATACAGTTGCACTGTATGTTTCAATAACAATGGCTTTACAAAATTCCCCACACAAGGAGGTGCCCATTGCCGAAGTCAGTCACATAATCCCAGTTCCTAGAACTGATATCAGTCAAACCGTGAATAGCAAATCGGAAGTGGCGGTGGAAATGAGCACGTGGAGCTATTCTGTGACACCAGTAACGTGATTGGTAAAGGTGCAGTCCTTCTATGACGGATAGACGCGCGTGAAATCCTGAGGCTGGGAGTGCTCCTGGTCAAAGGCGGGGTGTCAGGTCTTATTGGTCTCCAGTTACTATATTATTAAGATTCTGCAGCAGCATCAACCCCGCACGGAAGATTGGCTCAGAGGAGCGTACTGGAGACTTAAGTGAGAGGTCGATGCATTGAAAGCAGCCTATGAAATTTTCCTTAACAAGCAGTGTTTGGTTACTTTGACAGTAAGAATTGTGTTTGCTCATCAGTCTCTTGCTCCAGTAATACTCCAATCCAGCGTACATTGCTTCCATTCCAACACAGAAACGCGTTCTATTCTCTCTCCATTTTGGATAATCTAATGTCATTCTTTGAATGGAAAAATGCAGCAGTGGTGATATACTGGGCGAGTAATCTTTGGAGACTGGAACGTGGCAGCTGCTGTTATTTAAATGCATGAATAAAATATGGAAAATAAACCCAATCTCAGGAACAGAGACGATAACTTTAATTTACTGAAAACTCATTCATTCATGTCCCTTTGAAAGGGAAATCTGTGCAGGATGGGATTCAATTATCTGTTGAGGTGTAAACTCACTTGCAAAGTCATAATGCGCACAGGTCATTCACCACTCCCATATGTGAGAAGTGATCACTCAGGAGAACAACTGGCAGAATCACCAGCAAGTTTACAAATGACAGCAGGGGATCAATTCTGCTATTATTGCATCAGTTAATCCGAACCAGCAATAGAACCAGATTTGGATGCCTGTTTCCAGTGGTGTTCCAACTGTTTTCTGATGTAGATCAATAATTTCGACTTAGTTGTAGGAGCCATGATTTAGACGTTTGCTGATAATGCAAAAATTGGTCGTGTATTTGACAGTGACGAAGAAAGCCAGGGACTGCAGGGATGCATCAATCAGGTGGAAAGGTAAAATGGTGTATCGAATTGAATCCAGACCAATGAGTGTTAATGAATTTGTGGAGAAGAAACAATAACAGTGAGTATTCTGTGTGGTGTAGACGGACAAAGAGATCTTGGAGTGTACTTTTACGATCAATGGACAGGGGAATTCAGTTGAGCGGAAGTGCTTATTGGAGATCAGAGTCAATATGAGAGTAGGGCTGAGGAAGCACAGCAGGACAGGCAGCATCCGAGCTTCAGGAAATATTCACGCTTTTGGCAAAAGTCCTTCATCAGAAACGAGGCTGCGTTGAGAGATAAATAAGAAGGGGTGGCGCTGGGGAGAATTGAGTTCAGAGTGCAATAGGTGGATGGAGGTGGGGACAAAGATGATCGATCAGAGAAGAGGGTGGAGCGGATAGGTGGGAAAAAAGATAGACAGGTAAGATAGGTGAGTAAGACGGTGCCACGCTGGAAGATTGGAAATAGAGTGGGGGGGGGATGAGGAAACTGGTGAAATCCACATTGATACCATGGGGTTACAGGCGTCCTTCCACCAGGCGTTGGGTGGTTGGGGAGTGGCAGTGAGGAGGCCCAGGACCTTCATGCCCTTGGTAGAGTGGGGGAAGTGGAAGTGTTCGGTCAAAGGGCATTGTGTTTGATTGTTGCGGGTGTCCTGGAGATGTTCTCTGAAGCACGCTGCAAGAAGGTGTAATGTAGCGGTAAACACATCGGGAGAAATGGATACAACAAACGACATGTGTGCTAATGCTGTTGAAACATTGTTGGATGTGGCTACCTCGTTTGGGGCATTGGACAGAGGTGGGGGTGTGGGCATAGGTTTTGCAATTCATGCAGTTACAGAGGAAGGTACAGGGATGGGAGGGTGCGTCGTTGGAGGGCGTGGACCTGACTAGGTATTTGTGAATTGAACCATCTTATTTCAAAGTGGATAGGGGTGGGAAGGGAAAATATCCCGTGTTACAGACATTTTTTGTACTAACCCATGAATTTCCACAGCTATCTGGATTACCCCTCTATCCATCCCACCTCCTGCAGTAATGCTACCCTGTATTCCCAATTCCTCTGCCTCCACCCCATCTGCTCCCAAAGGACCAGCTCCAACACAGAACACACCATATCCCCTTCTTCTTTAAAGACCAGAACTTACCTTCCCATGGGGTTCAAATGCCCTCCAATACGTCTGTTCCATGCCCCGCCCCTTCGCCCACGAACACCACACGTCCAACCACAAAAAGGACAGAAACCCTTGGTCCTGACCTTCCATCCCACCAACGTCCGCATAAATCATATCATCCGCCGACAGATTCGCCACATTTAAACGGATCCCACCACCAGGGATATATGTCCCTCTCCATGCCTATCCACTTTCCCCAACGTCCATTCCCCTCACAACTACCCAGTCAAGTCCACGATCACCAATTATCCAACCTTGCCCACGGCACCTTTCACTGCCACCGCAGGAATTGCAAAATCTGCACCCATATCTTTCCCCCTCACCTCGTCCAAGGCACCAATGGAGCCTTCCACATCCATCAAAGGTTCACCTGACCTTCCACACACATCATTTATTGCGTCCGTTGCTCCAGATGTGGTCTCCTTTAAATTTGGGAGACCGGATGTCTTCTCACGGAGCACTTCAGAAAACATCTCCAGGATACCCGCAAGAATCAATCCCACTGCTTCTTGGCCAAATATTCCAACTCCCCCTCCCACTCTCCCGAGGAAATGCAGGTCCTGGGCATCCTCCATCGGCAGTGCGTCACGACCAGATGCCTGGATGAAGAAACCCTTATCCTTTGCCTTGGGACCCTTCAACCCCATGGTATCAATGTGCACTTCATCAGTTTTCTCATTCCGTTCCTTCCACCTTACCTCAGTTCAAACCTTCTAGCTCAACACCGTACTCCTGACCTGTCCCACCTGTATATCTTCATCCCTACCTATCCGCTCCGCTTTCTTTGTGACATATCACCTTCACCCTTCCTCCATCCACTTACTGCACTCTCAGCTACCTTCTTCACAGCCTCAGACCCTCCCATTTATCTTTTCACCTCATAGGCTCCCAGTCTCATTCGTGATGAAGGGCCTTTGCCTGAAACATCCATTTTTCCTGCTCCTCAGATGCTGTCGGACCGGCTGTGCTTCTCCGGCACCACTCTAACCTTGAGGGGAATCAGTTGATTCAGAGGGTTTTTGGATATTTGCTGTTGTCGACCACAGGCTATACAGGATAGTAGAACTTTTGCAGTTTAGGGAACAGCAACAGGACTGAGCACAAGTCTGATCACTGCATGAATCAACATTTTTCAAAATTGTAAGATAAAAGATGGAGGGCTGAAATATACAATTTCGCCCATCAAGACCGCTTCACGACTCAATGAGTTTATCACTGATACCTCTCCAAGTCATAGTGCTATGTGCCTTGGTGGGTAACTTGCAAATGGTGGCATTTCAATGCATCACCCTTATAGATATTGAGCTTTGAAGGTCCTGTCAAAAATGCCTGGATGACTTACTCCAGTGCATGTTGTCGTCGGTGCACTCTGCTGCAATTGTGCCTTTGCAGTGATGGAAATGAATATTCAGGTATTGTAGAGGGTACAATCAAGTGACTGCATTGTCGTGAAGGGTGTCCAGTTCTTCAAGTGTAATCGAAGCCACACCCATCTGGGCAAATGTAGAGAGTTCTGCTCCACATATCTATTGTACCTTACAAAATATGCAGGCTACACAGAGGTAAGAGTTGAGTTTGTAAACAAAAATATCTACCAACGCACATGTTTCTGTTGTCAAAGTGATTATATCGCCAGTCTCAGTCCGTTTTTCCTAAATACTAGCTCCACAGACGATTACACGAGGGTTAGGTTACAGTAAAGCCACTGAATGTCAATGGGATATGATTAGATTCACATTTGTCGGAGTTCTCATTCCGACATTTAGTCCTTGTGTGGACCAATCCGATTACTATCCTTATCTGATTTCAAGTTCCAATTCCCGTCTTTGCCTGAAATTTCTATGTTGCCTCTCAGAAATGTCTCTACCTGCCTTAATAACATACAAGGATGCTGCAGGGGACAGCAGATATTTACGAACATGTTGCCAACATTGTGTAAAATTGAGCTTCTTGGAAAGATTGGTAAAGCTGGTATTAATTTCCTTGAAACAAAGGAGGCGGGGAGAGGGGAGGAGAGAGAGCTCTTTAATTACGTAATAACATTTATAAACGTTAAATATTCATGGGATTTTTACCGGGTAGATACGGACATGTGGTTTTCCTCTGGTGTGAGGAGAGCACCAGAGGTCATAATCTCAGAATTAGATATTGCCTACTTAATTCGCAAATGACGAGTAATTTCTTTGCTCAGGGGCCAGTGAATCTGTACAACTCTTTCCCGAAACCGCTGTTGAGGTTGAGTTGTTGGGTATTCTCAAACTGTGCCAGACATATATTTAATCAGATAGACGATGAATCTTTGTCGAAACAATGCAGGAGAATGGAGTTGAGGATTATCAGAGCAGCCTTGAGTTCATTGAATGTTCGAGCAGACTCGATGGGCTGAATGGCCGACTTCGAATCCTGCATCATTTGGTCGAACACTTTCTTTTATTGATAAGTTTAGAATTCCGACGAGATAGGATGAAGTGATCGAGAAGCTTTATCAAACTGATCAAACAGATCAGGAACTGGCCTCAGAAGCTCATGAAGAAGAAATTTGCAACTGGCTAATTAATACGGCTATGTATAGTGCTATGGTTTTAATTGGTCTTTTTGTTGGTATAACGATTGTGAAGTGTATTATTGCTAAAATATTAACTTTTAATGACAATATTGGTCCACCCAGGAAATACTTCTCCTCCACTAAGATGAAGATGAGGAAACGCCATTGCCTCTCCTTGGTTCCCCTTCGAATGAAGAGGAAGTCATGCAGTTTTTTTACTGCCATCGAATTGGAATGATTTCTTCCATGCCTTTATGATGTGGTCATAGAATGACCAAAGGGGGAAGATGAGGATTTAAATTTGAATTTAGTTTATTGCTTGAAGCAATAAGTATATGTGGATTTTGGCTTAACACATTTTTTTTCAATTTAAAAGAATACAATGATTTGGGTGAGAATAGTGTTTGAACCCTGTGAAATTGTACTGGTGATTTGCAAAATTAAGCTGAAATTCTAAGCTAAGGGAACAACAGATTTTGCATAAAATGAATACTCACAATTAATTGACCATTTGAAATAACCTTGAACGCTTGCCATGGCATGACAATTTATCTAAATAAGATTTATTTTCCAAGGAAATACCATTGGATTAACATGTTGTCAATCTTGCCTCCATATTATAGTTGCGTGGACGTTTTTGTAATTAAAAACTCTTTCCCAGGAATTATCATTGGATTAACTTGCTGCTAAATCACGTCACGATATTATATATGATTAGTCTTTCTTGTAATTCAGGCTGTAGAATTTCTCAATAAAAAGTGTAAATAATGCCTTATTTTCAAATAAAACTGTGCAATTTCATCACAGAACACAGAAGCTCTAACTTCTGTTTTGCTGGATAGAATTGCTTCAAGGTATCTTAATTCAATAAAGTAATGACGCATGCTTTTTGAACAGACCGCATTCGTTAATTCTTTTGACCGATCTCGAACCAAAAGGCGCCTCTTGAGGGGTTTAAGATCTTCAAGACCTGGAGGCAACAAATGACAATGGACACATCACAAATGGATATATGCAGAAGCTGTGATTGTTAAAGAAAATTGGTGAACCTTATATTGTTGACAACTTTGTGATCACGTTAGAGGATGGTTCGCGGTTTGATTCACACAGCAAGAAGTTGTGGGAGAATGAAAGGTTCGTTTCATTGCAGAAGTTTTCTGATTTTCCAATTACAATTGACTGTTTGAAATACTGGTCAGTGAGGAGTGTTATGTTAAAACAGTAATTCACAATCCCACTGGATAAATTATTGCTGCCGTTCTCACCTTATTTGTTTGTCCTTCATTCGATGTAAATTCCTAGAGTCAAGATGGAATGAAAGGAGGAAAGAAATGTTGCATTGATTTTCATTGTTCCAATTTAACTTACAACAGAATCGAAATGCTTTATTTCGACTTTGATGTGGTTTCAATTATTCGTGAACCTCCCATACACTGCAAGAGAAGAGCAACGTTCTTCATCGCATGTCTACCAAAGAATAAAAGACACAAAAGAAAACCACATCTGTGTTTATTGGAAGGAGAAAGCCGAGTAGGATTTGAACCCACCCTCAATGAATTTCCAACCCACCAGTGTAAATTCTTGGCCACTTAATGGGCTGGTGAAATGGGCTGACATGTGATACATCAAGAGTATGTATGGTGAAGGTCGGGGATGAGAAATTCCCTGAGCAGAATCGAATCCACACCATTATGTTCCTGTTTTCAGCGGAATAATACCAGTAAAATCCAAGAAATCAACGTGCTCCTTGGAAGGAACAGCTGTTCTTAATTCATTCCGAGTGAGAACTGTCTCTGAATGAACCTTCGAACAAGAAATGTACGTCACATTCACACGCACATTTCGCCTCGACTCTTCATTTAGTCAGTCAGATTCTCTCGCACGTGAAGAAACATTTATGAATAGAGAAGGGAAGGTCATGTTCTAGTTTGATGGCCTTTCTCCATCAAAGCCACTTAATGGGCTGAACCTGAGCTGGGTAAAATTCCTGGAAATGCTGTTTTTGTTCGTTTCATTTTATTAATTTTGCTGCAATCTCACTATGTGTTGTGCAATGACCGGAAGTGAATTGGATATACTTCATTGGAACGTTAAAAGATATAATAAATTTCATTTCGCATTT
Organism: Chiloscyllium plagiosum; assembly: GCF_004010195.1. Classification (NCBI taxonomy): domain Eukaryota; kingdom Metazoa; phylum Chordata; class Chondrichthyes; order Orectolobiformes; family Hemiscylliidae; genus Chiloscyllium; species Chiloscyllium plagiosum. Next base: position 16,245 of record NW_025210773.1, read on the forward strand.
ATTTCAGCTTAAACGAAACAGTGATGATAAAAATACCAGGTTTAACTGCAAAAAAACAAAATGCCCATTTTGGTGTTCAGTTACATTGGCCGATTTCAGTGGGTATCAAATGAACCCAACATCGTGGTGATGGTTCTCAAATATTTAAGGCATGTGATTAATGCAGGAAATCGATCTACAAACGACAACTCACTTCGTATTCATTATAGAATGTCTTTCCTTGACAATCAATCACATCGGCTCAGTTCCAATTACAATGCTTCATGTGGAATATTAATGCAAATTCCTCAAAATCGTTGTTTGTTTTTTTGGCCGAGTCTTATTCAGCTGCACCGTTCACAATATTTCTTTACATTTAAAGTCATCCAAATTAGACATTGAATTCCACGCACTTTCCATCCTCCACATCCCAGTTTGACACTTATACCCCGGCAGAGGCTGTTTCTCTCCTAGTGAAACTCACTGGTTGGGTGTCTCCAAATGTGCATTTCGAAATGTTTTGGAAACTGATTCTCTGAGTGACAGAAGAGTATCTCAACCAGACATAGACCCTCTCTCTATTCCCGTATATTTCACCTGAAGAAGGGACAACCCTCTGGCATGTGATTTCAAATAAACCCACTGGAATAAAACCTAGCATCTTGTTACTGCTGACCTTATCCCCGCATTACCATGGATAATTAACTTAACTTATTGAATTCACTCCCTGTACACGAGAGGGCAATTTAACATGTCCAATCCACCGAACCTGCAGAACAAACAGAAGTGTTAACCACTGAGCAAATGTACCATCACAATAATCTCCATGTCTCCCTTTTTACTGGCTTTATAACCTCGTAACTCAGCCGAGTGAAAGCAAGCTGCGCCCATCAACCCGAATTCAAAGCATCCAAACGCGACTCCCTGCTGTGCAACCTCATTATTGCTGCAGGAAATGTTTCTGCACTCAGATCTGAATCGCATTACCATGTTTCTCCTTCGGCTTCATGCTTACAGTAAACACTTCAATCTGGAATAAGTCTATCAAATGGTTTTCATTCCAACACGGACACAGTGTGAAGCTTTCAGAAGTCACGTGTTTGCACTTTCACCTACATTCTGTCTCCCCTGGAGCTGCAGTCCTTCCCCACACTTACTCAGAGAGCACTGTACTTTCTGTGACATGTCCAATCGAGAATGGAACGACAGACATTAATAATATTCACTGAGGAACAGAGCGACTGTTTTAAAATATTTACCATGCCACCTGCGGGGATTTAAATCATATGACAGGCTGGGACACTAACCACGATATTACCGAGGCAAATAACGTCGAAGGAAGTCCTTCAGCATGTTGTGGCCGCATTTGCCAAAAACAGCTAGTTACTACTGGTCTACCACAAGGATTTGTTTTGGGACCACTGCTGTTGGTCATTTTCATAAATGACTTCGACGAAGGCATAGGTGGATGGATTAGTAAGTTTCCAGACGATACTAAAGTTGGTGGTGAGTGGAGTGGTGAGTGGAGGGTGTGTAAGAATGTTACATATTGCAGGGGGACTTTCATAAACTGCAGCATTGGGATGAGAGTTGGTACATGGCGTTCAATGCAGCTAAATGTGAGGTGATGCACTTTGGAAAGGATAACAGGAAGACAGAGTACTTGGACGATCAAAATATTCTTTGTCGTGTGGGTGTGCAGAGAGATCTTGGAATCCATGTACATAGACCTCTGAAAGTTGCCACCCAGGTGGATTGTGCTGTTAAGAAGTTATACAATGGGTTAGGTTTCATTTGTTGACGGATTGAGTTCCAGAGCCGCAATATCATGCGGAAAATATACAAAACGCCGATGCAGCCACACTTGGAATATTGTGTATAGTTCTTTGCCCCATATTTCGGTGAAGGATGTGGAAGCATTGGAAAAGGTGAATAGGAGATTTACCAGGATATTGCCTGGTCTGGAGGGGAGGTCTTCTGAGTAAAGGCTGAAAGACTTGAACCTGCTCTCATTTGGCAAGAAGAAAGCTAAGAGGGAATTTGATAGAGACATAGAAGATGATCAGAGGATTAGATAGGGTAGACAGTGGAAATCTTTTTTTCCTAGGATGATGACATCAGCGTGTACGAGGAGGCATAACATCAAATTGAGGGGTGATAGATTTGACAGATGTCAGAGGCGGGTTCTTTATGCAGAGAGTTGTAAGAGCGTAGAATGCCCTACCTGCTAACATAGTCAACTCAACCACATTAGAGAGATTTGAACAATCCTTAGATAAACACATGGATGATTTTGGGATAGTGTAGGGGGGCGAGCTGAGAATAGTTCACAGGTCGGCGCAACATCGACGGCCGAAGGGCCTATACTGCACTATATTGTTCCATGTTCTATGTTCTAACTACGCAACGAAATGAATCAAAATTTCCATCGTTTAGCCCATAGCCTTATATGTCTTGGCATCACCAATTCATATCTGGATATTTCTTCAGGTTATGCGGATTTCTGTCTCGCTGACCCTTACGGACAGTGCATTCCAAAATCCAACCACCCACTGGCTGATAAAACTATTGAAACCTTGCTGTTTTTTTCCTGAAATCTCTGGCCCCCAATGTTCGATCTGTCCATCAATAGGAAAAGTTTCTTTCTATCAATTTCCCTAATTAATTTGTTCATCTCAATCATGTCTTCTCTCAATCTCCACTGCTAGGTGACAAACAACCCATGTCTATCCTGTCTCGCTTCATAACTGAAACTCTTCATCCCGCAAAATATCATAGCGAATCTCTCCTGCACCGTTCCCAGTGTGGTCACTTCCATGCTATAATATAAATTGCAGAACTGCATCCAATACACTGGCTAGAGCCAAGTGAACATTTTAAAAAAATCTGTTACAGGATAATGTGAGTCGCTGGCTCGGTAGCATTTATTGCTGTCCCTAATTGCCTAGTAGACCGTTAATACTGAACCATATCACAACGGTTCTGGAGTCACATGGAGGCCCGACCAGGTAAGAATGGCGGTTTTCATCCTCAAATGATGTTAATGAATCGGATGGTTTTATTTTTTCAGCAATTAGCCAAAGATGTTTCGGAGTCACCGCATTTGTAGTTCCAGATATTTATTGCAATTCAATTCTACCACTTAGCAGGGTTGGAGCCGAACCCATACCCTGGGTATATTAACTTGGGGTCGGAAGTAGCAGCCCAGTGATAGTAGCACACGGCCATTGCAGAAAGATGTGGAGCAAGTATTTTCCAATAAAGTCACTTATTCCCTATACTGCCGTGTTTCATTTTCCTGTACCGCATGCTCCAATAATCTCTGGTCATGTCAGTAAAAGCTGCTACATGAAGACAGATATCAAAACCGTGGCATCCAAATTGATCAACTTGTTTGAAGGTCCTGATCGTCAGATTGGGACACATTCACCCAGCAACAATTACCACAGCAGCACAGACTGTGTGGTGTCAATGTGAGAGTGAGTTTTCGATTCTGCAGTGCCTTAACGAAAAAGGAAATTACTCAACAACCACGTGATGAAGAAGCAGCGCTCCAAAGTCTAGAACTTCCAATTAACGTGAAAGACTAAAACTTAGTGTCGTGTGATTTTTAACTTAGCAAACCCCAGTCCAACTCCACTATCTCCAAATTAATGAAATGTGGGTGGGGGATGGGGGTTGGGATGTGGGCGGACGGAAACGACGGTTAGTGATCATTGGAGGGAGAGAAATCACTGAGAACGGCTGGATTTGAATTCTGACATATGATATGCAGAGATGTGAGCGAGCGGAATTTGCAGTTAATAAAAACATTGCTGCTGAGAATATTACCATGTTAAAACAATTGATTTCTTAGATGTAACACAAACGCTGGAGCAGGAGCAGAAAAAAAAGTAGCGCCGAGACTCGGATTTGAGCCGAAGTTGTGGCGGTTGTAACACAGAGTACTAACCACTACAGGATCACGGCACGCCATAGACAATGATTAAAGACCAGCGCTATAGTCGCAGAGGAAATGTTAAGCAGAGCTCCAAATGCACAACATCAGTAATTCTCAGAACAGTGACAGACATGCGGGAACTCAGAATGGGCTGAACGTTTAACATCGGTGTCCCCAGAGGCTCTGGTGATTCCATAATTAATATGCAGGAGGCTGAGATTGATAGATTTCTCCAAAACATCAAAGACTCGGGGGACAGTGCAGGTTTTGTTGAAATGTACGCTTCAATAGCAATGCATTTAACTTCGGCTACTTCATCAGTTTCTCCACACAAGGCAGTAACCACTGCTGCTACATAGTCCCAATTCCCAGCCCAGATTCAGAGAAACTGAGGGAGCAGTGGCG
>NW_025210774.1:0-1267 GCF_004010195.1 Chiloscyllium plagiosum
CCGCGTTTTCGAATTGCCCTGGAGCTGAGATGAAATTTGACATCCTGACGTGCAGGAACGAGAATCTTTCACTATCATAGATCATTTCATGTCCGGAGAATATCAGAGTCAAAGTACCGGCCTCTGAAAGAACGGAAAGATATCTAAACTGTCTCTGCCCAGTCGGCCATTTCACCCTTCATTTTCCAATGAATCCGCGGCCCAAGGAATATCTAAGGATTCCGAAAGCTCGAGTCTGGGATTTCTGTTTTGCTTGTTGACAGTTTTCCCACTTGACAATTGGCAACAATTTCCCAGAATCTTTTCACATTTCTCTGCTTTGCACCATGTACAGAGATTCACGACCCTGGGAATGTTTTGATTGGAGCAAAGAAGATTAATGGGAAATTTCTTGGGGACGTTTAAAATGATGTGGGAGAAAGAGCTGTGGATGGGCGGATTAATGGTCAGGAGGAACTGCTGCCTCTGACCAGGGTAAGTGACCAGAGAACGAGGAGTGAAGATATTTAATGGAAAAAGACAACTTGTTTCAAATAAACTCAGTGAAATCTACATATATCCCATGCATTTGTTTAATCATCTGTGGATAGAGAAACAGGTCCGTTTTGAGTCAGGTCCGTTTCTTGTTTAGAACGCAAGTTTCCTGCATGTCAAGAAATGAGTACACCTGAGAACATATCGAATTGTTTCGGCGGGTTTTCTGGAGTTGCAGCGATAACTCTTCCAACAAGAAAACATTTAAAATCAACTGTGAGGGAAACATGCTCGGTATTGATGAGAGATAGAATGAATATGAAGGATCCCTTTTCATGAGCAGAGAGATTAATAACACGGCAATGTTCGAGGAATAAAGATACACTTCTATCGCGCTTTTCAGCTCCACTTTAATCACAGGCACTGAAGCACCTGTGAAGCAAATGTGTCATTGTCAATAATAATGTGCTAATCTGGACAGTTTGTTTAAACAGAGGTCAAAAAAGAAAACTCAGAACTTGCACTGGAAACGCCAGTGAGATTATGTTTTACTTTAAAAATTTGTCCTGCTCTTGTTTATATCCAGAATTGTGCAGGACAGTGATCCCAATCTCAGGTGAAGGCGTTGAGCACATTGAGCAGCCAGGGAACTCAAAACAACATAAACACTCTTTTGGGTTACGTACCTGGTTGTATATCTCAATCAGCAAACGAATTTTACATTGGTGATCTCAACAGTTCCCTCACACAAGGAACTAAATATTGCTGCAGACGGAGGAGAAAGTGAGGACTG
>NW_025210774.1:1509-2998 GCF_004010195.1 Chiloscyllium plagiosum
CTAACATTTGTTTACAATGGGGCTGGGAGTGGGAGTTAGGGAACCTGGGGAGTGGAAGTCAGGTTACCCTTCATCTGTCTACGTCATTTTGTACGTTTTATTTCGCATTTTGGTTCCTGTGAGTGCCCTTATAAACTGTACCCGCTGGGGACTTATTTCCCTGGTTGTTCTTAATCACGACTCGAAAGAATTCAAAATTCTTTTCTCCTTGATTTCGGTGATCTCTAATCAAATGTCACCAGTACCTCGATACTTTCCACGCCTGTTAGCCTTCTTGCAATATCAGTTGATCCGTCACTGTGTTTCTGTTTCACAAATCAAGAACAAATCACACAGCATCAATAGCATCTAGGTTCCGAATGCAGATAACTGCAGCCACTCCCCAGAGCACTGCCAACTGTGCGATCACAGAAGCACACATTGAGCAGCCAGGAAACTCAAAACAACAGAAACACTCTTTTGGGTAACGTATCTGGTTGTGTATCTCAATCAGCAAAAACGAATTTTACATTGGTGATCTCAACAGTTCCCTCACACAAGGAACTAACTATTGCTGCAGACGGAGGAGAAAGTGAGAACTGTAGATACTGCAGGTCAGAATCAAGAGTGTGGTGCTGGAAAACACAGAAGGTCAGGCAGCATCCGAGGACCATGATAACCGACGTTTTGGCCGAATGCCTGATGAAGTACTCATGTCAGAAACGTCCATTCTCCTGCTTCTTGGATGCTGCCTAACCTGCTGTACTTTTTCAGCAACGCACTCTCCATTGCTCAGACTGTCACACAACCGAACTTCGAGCCACGGAATCAGCCACACTCAGTGTCATGAGTCAACCTACTGAGGACACCTGGCAGTGGTGTTTTGTCTCAAGTTGATCTTCATGAATGCATATCGTGAGTTGTCTGTCCTTTATAATGTTTCCTGTAGTCATTACGTGCAACATTCTTTGTCAAAATGTGTCCTGCAGATGTTGGGTATTGGGCCATTTTTTGATGAAATGTTGTCAAACGTGGCTTTCAGTTTATGTTGTCTCATAAATCAGAGTGGTCAGAGGTGTCTGCCTGTACGTGCCGAGACATGTTTTACCTGTTATGTAGAGTGATTGGTGTGTTGGGTCATGGCATGTCCTCCTCGCGTTGATTTTGGCAAGGGATCTGCGGCAATATCTACTGTTGCAAAGTATTGCTGGAGGATCCAGTAAACAACACAACCAGCTGTTCCGAGTAGCAATGCACAGCGATAACGAGGACAACAAATTCGACTGGATCAACACAAAAATAATAGTACAAGCTAAATAAAGTGCAGCCAGAAAATTTCTAGAATGACGAGACTCATCCAATGACTCCATCAAAAAAACAGGTTGATCTGGACCCAACATACTGGGACATGCAAAGGACAACAAGAACCAGCAACTGAAATCTGTGGGAAGTAAATCAAACCAATTCGAAACGCTGCAGGACAGCAGCGCTTCACAGGAGTTTCATCTGC
>NW_025210774.1:4059-10478 GCF_004010195.1 Chiloscyllium plagiosum
ACGATCACATGAAAAACTCAACAGTAAAAGCAATAAATGCAATGGCTGAGATTGGCGAGGAACAGCACCACATGCACAAGAGGACAACGAACTGAGATTGGAATGAATCGTCATCTTCGATGCCCTCATTGGCTGTGGAGATTCCATCATTGAGAATGTTGAAGACTGAGTTCAATAGATTTCTAGCAAAGATTAAATGTACAGGCGATAGTACACAAATTGTTGAAATGTAAGTCTCAAAAACAACGAAGTTTCACATCGTTACTTTATCAGTCCAGAGGAACCACGTAGTAACAACTATTGAACACTCACATCACACCGGTTCCCAGGTCTGGAATCAGAGAAATTTAGTGGTACAGTGGCGAAGATCCAATCGGAAATTGGGAGTGGAATGAAGGCGTGGATCTCGACTCCGTCCGCCAGTGACAAAGTCCGTGAGCATGCATTTCTTCTATGAACGCAGAGAGGCGCGTGAAACGCCCAGGCTGGGAGCTCCAAACTCGGCTGAAGCAACTTCTGTTGACATGGAATAGGGAGCATTGGGAGAAGAGGCTGGGAGTTCTAATCTCATCTGTATACACTTCAATTGACATGGCGCAGGAAACATTCGGTTGATGGAAAGTACACTGAGCCATTTCAATCTGAACTGAAATAGTTTTCGGCAGCATACATTTTTGTGGATTGAGGGAGGATCTTCCCCAGGGAATTGTCACAATTGTAAATAAACATTTTGCAAAGACTCAGCTCGTGTGGGAGTATCTGTGCATTATGAAATGGACTAAATATCATTGCAGATTCTGGATCAGTGGTGCTGGAAGAGCACAGCAATTCAGGCAGCATCCGAGGACAGGCAAAATCGACGTTTCGGGCAAAAGCCCTTCATCAGGGATAAAGGCAAAGAGCCTGAAGCGTGGAGAGATAAGCTAGAGGTGGGCGGGGGTGGCGATAGAGTAGCAGAGAGTACAATAGGACAGTGGGGGAGGAGATGAAGGTGATAGGTCAGGGAGGAGAGGGTGGAGTGGATAGGTGGAAAAGGAGCTGGGCAGGGCGGAAAAGTCCGGACAAGTCAAGGGGATCGTATTGCTGGAGGTTAGAAACTAGGATGAGGTGGGGGAAGGGGAAATGAGGATTTTGTGTTATTCAATTTCCTGCAAGCTTGTTCTGGTCTGGTCATTGATGTAAAAGAAACAACCAGAAATTAGCATGAAGTTAGGATTCGAATTACGGAAGAACAACAGGAGAGCAGAGTGAAATTTATCAGAACAGCAGTGATCAAATTGAGTGGACAGGCAGACAAAGGGTGAAAGGAAGCTTCATGGGGATAAATGTACTTTCTTTGCAAAGGAAACGTACAGGGTCACAAAGTGGTGACAATTGAAGTCAAGCATAGTGGGTGATAATATTTGCTGGTTTTGTGAATGTCTCACCTGCACTGACAGGAATGGAGTGTATAAGTCCTTCTACACAGAGTGAGGCAGGGAGAATGTAAACACAGCAAGCTCCAAAAAAACAGAAATATTTCTTCTTTTCTGAACTTCAGTCCCGGACTAAGATGACCTTTGCAAAATTATTTTACACCATGTCCGAGGAGGATTTACAGATTCGAACACGGAAACCAAATTATGTATCAAGATTAAATCATGCCACTTTATTCGCTAAGACAAAAGCAACATGGAAGTTTTACCTTCTGACTAGCAGTAATTCTTGCACAATATCATAAATTTGTTTCCCATGAAACGGGAACAGCTGCTCTTCCTCTAACTTCCTAAACGTATTAAAACCTCTGTATGTTGAACAAATCACACCTGAATAGTTTTTGATCTCTGGAGAACAACTTCAACTTCTCAACCCTGAACTTAGAAATATTATTCCGCATTTCTTTGACTGTTCTGATAAATCTACTTTTCGATTTCTCCACAGACATTCACATTCTTTGTCGCTAAACGTATTAAAACCTCGGTATGTTGAACAAATCACACCTGAATAGTTTTTGATCTCTGGAGAACAACTTCAATTCTCCACCCTGATCTTAGATATAATATTCCGCATTTCTTTGACTGTTCTGATAAATCTCCTTGTCGATTTCTCCACAGACATTCACATTCTTTGTCGAGATCACCTGTTTGCGCAAACCCAAATGCTGTGTATTCATGTGGGTGATGTTATCACACACAGGTAATTGCTCAAAACATCACGCTGATTCCTGGTTATTTCCTCAACTGTGAGCGTTTGCTCTGACCACAGTGCTTCTGATTTCGTTCGAGCTGCCGGGTCCAGCATTTGATTAGCAAGAGTAAATCAAATAAATCAAATAAGTGACTTCAGTATTTTTAACTGAAAATCTACTGTTACAATCTGACACAACCTTTTGTACTGTCCACTCTACTACCAATCTTGATCTCATCTGCAAACTCACTGACCATGTTTTATACATTTTTATCTAAATCATTTGTATGAATGAAAAACGAAAGTGGGCTCAGTATTGAACCCTGTGGAACACAGCTGGTAACAGTCCGCCAGTCAGAACACTAACTTCGACCACCGTTCATGCCTTCTACCATTAAATTAATTTTATATCTAATTGTAAAGCTTACGTTGAATTCTATGTTAAAAATTAATCAACCTTGTGGAACCTTTTAAAAGATTTATTAAATTCCAACTGAACAATGCCTACCACTTAGTCCTCATCAATATTCTTGGTTACGTCCTCAAAAAAACCAACCATGTTTGTGGGACAGAAATTCCCTCGCACAAAACCAAACTGATTAGCCCTATTCATTACTCGTCTCTCAAAATACATATAAATCCGATTGCTCAGAATTGCTTCCAACAACTTACCCACGACCTTAGCAAGCCTCACAGGTATATCATTTTCAGTTTTCTCCATTCATCATTTCCTCAACAAAATTACACCCTATTTATTGGGCACATTACTCGCAGTAATAGATGATGCAAATATTTCTACCAAGGGTCCAACAGTTTATTTCCCTGTTTTCCCACAAAGCCCTTGCTGCACGAGATCAGATCCCAGAGAAATATCCAACTTTACATTTTCCAAGTCTTCCAGAACTTCCTCTTTTCAATGTGAACTACTTTCAGAACATCAATGTTTGTAGCCTCCATTTCGTTCACTAACGTGAAATGAACATTTAGTGTCTCTATCATCTGCTGAGGTACAAGACAAATGTTAGCTCTTGCATCTTTCTGGGATCCGATTTGGTCTCGAGCACTGAATGTACTTATAAAATATCTTTACTTTATCCTTAAATTTATGTGCTAAGGCTATCTAATATGCTCGCTTTGCCTTCATGATTTCCTTTGAAGAATGCCCCTCCACTCCTCATATTTTTCAAGGGATTGACTTGATATCGCATGTTTACATGGAAACTGTGATTTTAAAAAAAAAAAAATTCTTAGACGACAAGTCCTTCATCCCTGCGATCAACGTTGTTCTAATAGAATCCTGACAATGTGCAAAAAGGCAAATCAGCCCAAGAAGAACCCATGAAACATTCGAAGATCATTGCACATAAGCTCACACCTCTGCCCGATTCCTGTAACTCTGCATTTCCCATGGCCAAATGACGTCAACAACGTATTTTCCTTCCCCAGGAACATTTGCAACACTAGTCACGGTCTGGACGTTGAAAAGACCAGTTAGTAATGTTGATGGGACTTCACGTCGATCGGACATTTGCAGCACGTCCCACAGTTGTGGAATTGAAGATGTCTGTCCTCTGGGTGAGCACGTGGATCGGACGCCAGGCCCCCAGAAGTTCTAAAGGACTTTCATTCGTGTGAGCACATTTCCCATGCATCAACTACACAAGAGGTATGATAATATTTTTAAAAGTCTGGACAGATGAAAGGTTTCTCATGGGTATGAGCATGGTGTTGGATAATCCAATCACAGGACGTGTTATCGCATTTTCCGCAATCCAGACATTGAAATGATTTCTCGTCATTGTGATCGAGCAGGTGTCGCAGTGGGTCAGAGAAGGAGTGTATCACTTCCCACACATTGAGCTTCTTCCTGGTGTCATTGCTTTCATGGGGTTTCAGCTCAGATGGAGAAATGAATCATCACTTGTCTACAGTCTCACTTAAATATGACTAAAATTGTAGTTTGTGAGCTCTGGTGGGTGCAGAAGCCTTGTCCACACACACAACAAGTGAACGATTCTCTCCCACCGTAACCGGAGCCTTTTCCTTCCATGTTCAAACTCTGATCAAGTTCTATTTCGGATAAAATGCGCGACATCATCTTTCATGGTGGAGTGATTGTTTATTAAAACTTCCCCTTCAAATATGCTGTGAAATTGATGTTGTAATTTTTTTTTTAATCAAGAGAATGAGAAAGAGTCCCTCACAGACTGTGGATTGTGCCTGAAGCTAGGATTGCAGTTAAGGGATTTAGGAACCAACAATTTGACAGGAAATTTGCAAAAATCTTTCAGACACACAGCCTCCATTTCTGAGAAGGAGCAGGTCAACAGGTGGATGTGATCACCATCAAATCCCTGTTTGCTCGAGGTCAAGCACTGTCCAGACTTCTCTGATATCATGTCCTGTTGGAGCAGACATTTCCTACAATTGAATCTTGCAAAAGTGAGGCCTCTATCTTCATTCCCCAACACAAATTCACTGCATCGCCACTGAGTAGAGATTGTGGACTTGGAAAGGCACAGCAGGGCAGGTAGCACCCGAGAAGCAGGAGAATTGACGTTTCAGACAAGAGCTCTTCATTTGGAATGAGGCTTGTGAGCCGAGGCGGTACAGAGACAAATAGGAGAAGGCAAGGTATCTGAGAGTGTGATAGGTGGGTTGAGTTGTGGGTAATGTAAAATTGGTAAGATAACGAGTTTGTTTTAATTCTTTGTTTTTTCAACAGTCTCTTTGGGAATTTAGAATCGTGGGAATGGAGGTGAGGGCATTTGAATGTTCCTCCTGCCGAATGTGGGAGGTAAGGGTCATGACTAGTGTCCCTGCTGACTACATCTGCGGGAAGTGCACCCAACTCCAGCTCCACGAAAACCGCGTTAGGGAACTGGAGCTAGAGCTATATGAACGTTGGATCATTCGGGAGGCAGAGAGGGTTATTGAGCGGAGTTACAGGGAGGTAGTCACTCCTCAGGTACAAGTAAAAGGCAAAATGGTTACAGTCAGGGCACGGAAGTGGAACCGGCAGGCACTGCATGGATCCCCTGTGGCCATTCCCCTCAACAATAAGTATACCGTTTTGAATACTATTGTGGGGGACGACTTACCAGGGGAAAGCAGTGGGACACAGGGCTATGGCACAGTGTCTGTCCTTGCTGGTTAGAAGGGAAGGGGGGAGAGGAGCAGAGCAGTAGTCATTGGGGGCTCCATAGTTAGGGGACAGATAGAAGGTTCTGTGGGGACGAAAGAAACTCACCGTTGGTGTGTTGCCTCCCAGGTGCCAGGGTTCATAATGTCTCTGATCGTGTTTTTGGGATCCTTAAGTGGGAACTGGAGCAGCCCCAGGTCATGGTCCATCGAGCACCACTCATATAGGCAGGAAGAGAGATGGGGATTTAAGGCAGAAATTCAGGGAGCTAGGATGGAAGCTTAGAGCTAGGACGAACAGAGTTGTTGTATCTGTTTGTTTGTCCGTGCCACGTGCTAGTAAGGCGAGGAATAGGGAGAGATTGGCGTTCAACACGTGGTTACAGGGATGGTGCATGCGGGAGGGTTTTGGATTCTTGGATAATTGGGGCTCTTTCTGGGGTAGGTGGGACCTGCACAAGCAAGATGGTCTTCGTCTGAACCAAAAGGGTACCAATATCCTGGGGGGGGATATTCGCTAAGGCTATTGGGGGTGGGTTTAAACTAATCCAGCAGGGGGATGGGACCCAAAATTGTAGTTCGAGTATAGAAAAGGTTGAGATCCGAAATCAAATATCAGGGATGCAAGATGGCACCGGCAAGCAAGATGGTGGTTTGAAGTGTGTCTACTTCAACGCCAGGGGCATCCAGAATAAGGTGGATGAACTTGCAGCAAGGGTTGGTACCTGGGACGTCGATGTTGTGGCCATTTCGGAGACATGGATAGAGCAGGCACAGGAATGGTTGTTGCAGGTCCCAGGATTTAGATGTTTCAGTAAGAACAGTGGGCGCCACGGTGGCACAGTGGTTAGCACTGCTGCCTCACAGCGCCAGACGACCCAGGTTCAATTCCCACCTTGGGCAACTGTCTGTGTGAAGTTTGCACATTCTCCCCGTGCCTGAGTTGGTTTCCTCCGGGTGCTCCGGTTTCCTCCCACAGTCCAAAGTATGTGCAGGTTAGGTGAATTGGCCATGCTAAATTGCCCCTAGTGTTAGGTGTAGGGGAATGGGTCTGGGTGGGTTGCTCTTCGGAGGGGCGGTGTGGACTTGTTGGGCCAAAGGGCCTGTTTCCA
>NW_025210774.1:13890-18016 GCF_004010195.1 Chiloscyllium plagiosum
TTCTCTTCCTATGTAACAACAACAAACTAGAGGAATCCAAAGTAAACAGGCAGGAGGATGGGAGATTACAGGAAACCAGGCTGCCTCAGGAGGTATACGTTCAGCGTGTATCAATTCTAAACGGCTTGGCCTGTCCTCGAATGGCAGCCTGCTGCCTGTTTACATCTTTGCTTACGTAAACAGGCTCTGGTTTTCAAGTCTAAAGTGAAGGACGAAGTAGCCAAATGGTTAAATTCCTAATTTTCTGAAAGTCGGTCCCTCCTGAGGCATTTGTCACTCTCGAAAGATGTGTCTGTGGTAATAGAAAGAACTAAAATTCCACCGAATCGTTCAAAAGAATTGACGTCTTCATTGGAATCATCTTGCAAAGCAAGTTGTTTATCTTCTTAAACTCGGTTTTCCTAAATATCTATCAAAAATGAGCTGTTTCTGAGTACTTTGCAGCCAGAGCATTTGAAAGAATTTCATTCTGTTTGAATTATTTGTTGCACTTTTTAATATACCGATTAATATCTCCGATCGATGAATGCAACCGAGAATATCAGAGTCAACCTCAGACCGCTGTCAGAGGAGGGGAAGATAGGAGCGTCTCGCACGCTGCTCTTGTGCACATTATCAATTTCAAACCAATCCAATACCTGTAATCCGTGGGAGTTTCAAGGAAACAATTAAAAAGAGCCCCGTTTCAACTCTGTGAATCTTTAGGGGAATGAAGGATGAACTGACCGAATGATCAGAGACTGTCAAGGTACCTTCCCCTTTTGGAGGAACAGGGACATGAACTCTGATGTTCTCGAGGCATGAAATGATCTGAGATATTGAAGCATTCCCATCAGAGCTGCTCCACTGTCGTTGTTGTCACTGTCAGCAACAATATAACCTGATTCCCTGACCAGGCACCCAACCCTGGCCGCAGTGAAGAAAACACCAACTCTTAACAATACACCACCACTGCTTCCTCGCAAGCTGTTGAACTGCTTTTTAATGCCAAAGCATATGGGGTTTAATGTATCAGTACGTAAGGTTGAGCAAGTCATCGACTGGTTACAGAATGGAAAGAGGCCCATCATCCAAGTTTTCAGCTCTTGGCCTCTCCCGTTGTGTTCTCAAATGTTTCAAGCAATCGTCGTAATGCTATCATCCAGGCATGTTTTGCAATGTATCCCACTGAAGTTTAAGATGGATAACCTGTGTTTACACCCCCTCGGTGATCTAAACCCCATTTCACTTACAGAGGCAAACACACAGACACGTTCTGGCGAAGTGACTGTGGCCTTTGGAGAGATCAGCCAGAAAATAGGATTGCACTCAATTGGCTTATTTTGTCCCATTTCAAATTTCAACACCAGAGTTTCGTTGCAGCAAAGAGAGGAAGCATTCAGCCATTCCCCTGTCGGTGTTCCTCCTCTACCTAAGCATTGAACTACGGAGCCAGTGTGCTCTGAGAGAAGGATCCTCACTCTTTAGAAAAAGCAACATAATAGATGATTGGATAGCCCGTGCATTAGAAACCAGTCGGAACAAAACCAAGACAGAACTGAAGGCATCATGTGCAGAAGGATGGGACATTTAATGCCGAATCAGACAGTGTCCATGTTGATAGAAACAGCGACTGTCCCTCAGTGTCCATGTTGATAGAAACAGCGACTGTCCCTGAAAGTCCAGTCATTTGGATTCCGTGCTCTCACAGCCATGGCCTGCGAATCGTTACCATTTACTGTTACCAATATGAAATGTTGCCTTCCCCTTAAAAGTAGAATTATGACCGGGACATGCACACATAAATTGTGAAATTGATATAAATTGATGTTTTGTTTTCTTCCATATTTGGGCTGAAAGTGTAACATGTAAATACTTAGATGATCATTAATATCCAATATTCAAGCCAGTTAGTGTTGTCACAAAACTACAAAACCAGAGGAAGAGCTGGGAGTTGCATGACTGAAGGAGGTGACTGCTCCTGCTTCCGACCCACTTTTCATCCCTTTTGTCCCAAGTTCAAGTGCAGAATCCAAATACTGGCAATCTAATATATATTTTAAAATAAAACAGAAAATGCTGGAAGTATTCAGCTTGTCTGGCAGCTTCTGAAAGTGTGGTAGAGGTCAACACCATCACAACCTGATTGACTTTACGTTGTATTCACGATAACTAATGTCCAAGTCACAACTCATTCAGACACATTTCCTCATCTTTAAAATGTATGCAAGCTTTCAGTTTGCCATGAGAAACGTGTTGTCAATTAATTCAGTACTGACAGGCTAATCGTTTAAAGCTGTATGAAACATGTTGCAAACGGTCATACCAGACAAAATGAGGTGCCACGTGAAGAAATATGTGTTTCATTCAGGAAAGTTAAATAGAATTGTTCACAGAAAATTATGGTGAACTTTCTGCCGATTATTTTGATGAGGTAAGAAGTAGTCTTGATGATGCTAATCCAAAGCGATCAGATAAATGTAGATTGGCAAAACAAAAGACAAAATGTCTGTGAGACTGCTGTGCATGAAACCTGGGGATGAAGGAATAAAAGGAATAGTAGCAATATTGATCATAAATTGACTGCGTGAAAGGTTACTGATGAAGTGTGCCTGCCTGAAACTTCGATTTTCATGATCCTCGGATGCTGCGTGACCTGCTGTGCTTGTTGAGCACGACTCTAATGCTGACTCTGATCTCTAGCATTTGCAGTCCTCACTTTCGTCTGCGGGAAAGGGAACAGAGTCATCATTAACAATTGTGTTTTGAACTGGAAGAATTTTTCAAGCGAACTTTGATTGAGCATTGTGTGGAAGTTCTGGTTAGATTATTTTAGACAAGTAGCATTCTCTGATTTATCAGACCGCCCAGCGAGCCCATTGGTTGGAGGACCAGTGCCTCCAGCTTGGTCCTGTAGGACCGCCTCTTCTTCGCTGTTGAACATTATACATCATCACTTTGAATGGATCCTGCAGTATGCAGAGGGTTAACATGAACTGTGAGCATGCTCGCGGCGAGTTCTCAATGGAACGAAATATTGTTGTCTCCAATCGACAATCATTGAGTGAGGGCTAAAGGGGAGGGAAGCGCCAGATGCTATAGCCCAGTTAGAGGTTACAGGTTTGGTCATGAAATGATTCTGGAACCAAACATAGTTTATCTGGGATCGCCAATTAAGCCACAGAGAGCATGAGCCTTCTTCTCAGAAACAGGACCCCGTCAGCGACCGCTATTCCTGTTTCGGTTTTATTTTTTTTTTAATTTATCAGGTTACGGTTCGTTGATCTATCTTTAGTGTGAATAGAGCTGAAAATAAGTGATATTGTTTGAAATGATTGCGGTGGTCCATGAGGATGTAATGTTGTTGGGAGACGTATGGGAGTGGATTAGTGACTGGAATTGGTGGAAAGTGTACCCCATGAACACCTCTATCACTGACCTTGCTGTAAATTTGTCAGAGACGGAAAGAATGGAGCAGGAAGTGGAGGGACAGGACTCCTGAGCAGGATAGCGGGTCGCGGGAGTTTTGGAATTTGGGGTCATTCGTGGCCAATCCCTCAACAAAAAACCCGACCCATTGTTTTTCTCACTGCTCCCCTTCCCCAAACTTTACTACCACTCCCTCCACCCAGTATTAGCAACATTTTAAAGACGTTTACTTATTTCATACATACTAGCTCGTTTTTGTCAGAACATTCAGCAATTTGAGAACTGAATTGAAATTGAGATACAGAACAGCCAGTGTACGAATCTCAAAAGTTACTTTGCACCTCATCGAATTGCTGAAGTTCGTATGCTAAAATTGCTCCCCGATTACTGTTTGATAAGTACTTACAGAATTATTTTTTAAATCTAGACAATATGTTACTGATATCCGTGTCAGTTAAAACAATTGGTTTTCATATCCCACCTTTAACAGAATGGAAATATGAAATATTAGAACTGGCCTGGCTTGTTGTGATGATTGATCCTTCTCTATAATTCAGTATGATCTTATATGATCATTCCGCACAGTAACCTGCTACTTCTTTAGGCCTACACCTTATGATCCCTCTTGCCTCAAAACTTTAGATATCTTCATCTTGTCAACATTCCACATTCTGGCTTCAATTACGTTCCGTGGCATCAAATTTCACTTAGTAACCAG
>NW_025210774.1:18194-20570 GCF_004010195.1 Chiloscyllium plagiosum
CTGCTGCTCCTGCATGCTTACGTTCAGCGATGTGTGTCCAAGAAGACGAGATCGCCTTTCCTATTTTAGTTTTGTAAATTCATGCTGGCTCTGTCCAATCCAGTTACTGTTTTACAGTGTTAGGCTAATTTTTCTGTCATTCCATGTTTTCTCGTTACTTCCTTTTATAAATCGTGGCGTCATATTAACTGACCTCCAAGCCCTAGATATTGTTTCAGAGTCGATAGAATATTGAAATATGACAATTAATTTACTCTATTTAGACTCCACACTCTAGTTACAGAACGCATTCACTGCATTTAGGGTGATTTTATGTACACTGCTGTTTGATTCGCAGTTGGTGGAATTTACTGTCTTTTAATCTCATCAATTTCCACAACACTATCTCCCTGATAATACTGATTTCTTTCAGTTCCTCCCTCTCTTTTTCTTCCCAGCAGTTTAGGAATATTACTTTTATCATCTGTGATGACAGAACCAATATACATATTTATTTGGTGTGCTATATATTTATCCCGCATTATAACATCCTCTGTTTCTCATTGTAAGGGATTTGTTTTCAATAATCGGTTTTTTTCTCAATTCATATACCTTCAGGAGCTTTAACAATTCATTATATGCTTACTGTTAAACGAAATTTTCGTTCTGTATTAATTCTTTCTTCATCTTCTGCTGATGTCTGATGTTTGCTGCTATTTTCAGCCAATTTGTAAGGCTCCTTGAGTGCAATGCTATGCCTAATATCGCTTGTTAGCCATGACATGGCCACGTTTCCCGGTTTCTTTGTGTCAGACAGGAGTGAGAAGCAGTTGCAGTTCCTGCAAATGTTTTTGAAGTGCTTGTCATCCCTTTAAGTTCTGTTCCTCAATTCGTTATACACTGCTCACACTTCATATCAGTATCATTTCTTCTATTTAGATTTTGGCACAAAATCGGAGTCAGCTCTATCACTCTCCACCTTAATGAAGAGTTCTCTCACTCGTCCCGAGGGACAGCATAGAGATAGATTGTCAATTATTCCTTGACATATATACAAATAAAGCTTTGAAATCAAAGTTGACATATACCCAGGCCTGCTGACTCATTCGAGACAGAGAGAGAGGGAGAGAGAGAGAGAGAGAGAGAGAGAGATCGCGCGATTTGACTGTTGGTGCTTTAACCTGAGAGTCGTTGTGCCTCAGGCACAAGGTGAAAATGTGGGGACTTCATGAGACCAGTACGAGAGCTGTGAACATGCTGCTGCTGTCATTCTTCATCGAAATCTCGTCGAACAGCCAACTAAGCTAGCTCACCAATAGCCATTAAACAGTACGTAATCAAGGATGCTCTGTCCTCCATTTGTGTCCTTAATGTATCGACTCAGAAAACCATCTCATACATACACCACGTAAGTCTCCTCCATAGTATTGTTACTGATCTGACTTGCTCAGTCTATTGCCAGGTTGAAGTCACACGCAATAGCGAGAAGGCCACAAGATAAAGGAGCAGCATTAGGCCATTCAACCCATCGAGACCTCTCCAATATTTGGTCATGGTTGATGTTTCACAACCGCATTCTTCGGCTTTCTGCCATCTCCTGTAATTGTTGATCCTCTTATCAATCAGGGACCTATCTATGTCTGTCTTGAAAAATTGCAATAACTTGACCACTAAGCACTCTACGGCAGAGTTCCAAAGGATGACAAGCCTCCTGCTGAAGAAATTACTCCGCATCTCATTTCAAAATGGTCATCCTTTCTCTCTATACTGTGCAGTCGGCTCCTGGTCTCTCGTGCTAATTAAAAACCTTCTCCACAGCCACTTTAATTGCCCCTCTCTGCATTGTTTAAGTTTCAATCAGATTCTCCTCAAACTTCTAAACTGGATCAAGTACAGCCCTTGAGTTTTCACCATTTTATGACAAGTATTTCTTCCCCCAGGATCATTCTTTTAAACCTTCTTCGGACCCTATCCAATGTCATCATATCTTCTGGAGTATTGTGTACAGTTCTTGTTTCCTCATTACGAGAAGGATTTTATTATATTGGAGAGGGTTCAGAAAGTATTTACCAGAATGATGTCATGAATAGAAGTCTTCTGTTATAAAAACAGGCTGTGGTTTCTTTTTCATTGGAGCAGAGGACTTCGACGTTTGGCCTTATAGAGATTTGTGAAATCAAGAGGAGCATAAATAAGATTACTATCAAAGGTGAGGGAGATCGCATCCAGGGGCATATGTTTAAAGTACGAGAAGGAAGATTTATAAAGGACATGAGTGGCATCTTTTATTTTACACCCTTTGGTCACTGTGTGCAATAAACCGCTAGAGGAAGTGATGGATGCAACTACAGTTAAATTATTTAAAAAGTCATTTGGATAAGTAACTGATTAGGAATG
>NW_025210775.1:0-669 GCF_004010195.1 Chiloscyllium plagiosum
TTCTGTGGATTTCTACCTCAGTTCACGGTTTCTTACATGGGACTTTATCAAATGCCTCTTGGATGTCCCTGTAAACAACATCCATAGACATTACTGTGTCCAGGACTTTCGTATCCTCTTTAAAAAAGTTCAATGAGATTTTTTCAGCGTGACCAACTTGTCATGAATCCATACTGACTCTCCCTGATTAACTGACCATTTTCAAGGTCTTCTGTTACCCCCAATCCTTGATCATAGATCCCAACAATTTCCACACCACAAATATTGGCTTAGTGACCTGCAATTTCCTGGTTTTTCTCTCACATCCTTGTTAAATGTGAACTGACATTTGCAATTTTCCAATCCAGAGGTATGATTGCTGTATCTAGGGAACTCTGAAAGATTATAGCTGAAAATGTGTTGCTGGAAAAGCGCAGCAGGTCAGGCAGCATCCAAGGAGCAGGAGAATCGACGTTTCGGGCATGAGCCCTTCTTCAGGAATCATTCTGAAAGATTATAGTCAGGGTGTCTACACTGTGATCTGTCACTACCTTTATCACCCTCAGATGGAAACCCAGGTTCTGTGAATTTGTCACTCTTTAGTTCCATTAATTTCCTCATTACGGATATTTTACTGACATTAAAGTTTTATTCAGTCCATGTCCTGATCCTCTGTTAATTCCTTTGGGA
>NW_025210775.1:1888-3867 GCF_004010195.1 Chiloscyllium plagiosum
CACTCCATTATACTTTCAAGCCGGTTCTAGCTGCCCCTTATCTTGGCACCAGGCAGGCAACACACCATGCAGAACTCTCAATCCTGCTTATAAGTGATGCTATCAGTCCCCCTCATTATCAAATCCCCTCTTTGCTTTGTGCTCCCCCAGCCTGAATGGCCTCCTGACCCACGGTGCAGTGGTTTTCTTTCATTCATTCATAGGATGTGGGCATCTCTGGCCAAGCCAGCATTTCCTGCCCATAGGGCAGTTAACAGACAACCACATGGAATCATAGAATCATAGGTTCCATACAGTGTGAAACAAGCCATTCAACCCCATGAGTCCACACCAACATTCTGGGGAGCATCCCACTCAGATCTATCCCCTTATCCCTGCATCTCCCATGATTAATGCACCTAATCTATACATCCCTGAACACTATGGGTAATTTAGCATGGCCAATCCATCTAGCTTGCACATCTTTGAATTGTGGGAGGAAACCAGAGCACCTGACAGCAACTCATGTCAACATTGGGTGAACGTGCAAACTCCACACAGATGGTCGCCCAAGAATGAATCAAACTCGGGACCCTGGCATTGAGAGGCAGCAGTGCTAACCACTGAGTCACAATACCACCCATTGCTGTGTGTCTGGAGTCACATGTAAGGCTGGGTAAGGATGACAGATTTTCTCCTCTAAAGGTTATTAGTGAACTGAATGAGTTTTCTCCACAATCAACAATGGATTAACACTCACCATTAGACTCTTAATTCCAGAACCATTCTTGAATTCAAATTCTACTGTCTGCCATGGCAGGATTTGACCCCAGGTCCCCAGAATATGAGCTGAGTTTCTGGATTAATAGTCCAGCGATAATACCAATGGCCATTGTCTCCCCCTGTGTTAGCCTAGTTAATGGTGTCAAAATTGGCCTTCCCCCTGTTTTGACACTTAATTTCTGCTCTACCATTATCTCTTTATTTAATATCAGTAAAGGGTGGCACAGTGGCTCAGTGGTTAGCACTGCTGTCTCACAGCACCAGGGTCCCAGGTTCTATTCTGGCCTTGGGCAACTGTCTGTGTGGAGTTTGCACGTTCTCCCTGTGTCTGCGTGGGTTTCCTCTGAGTACTCTGGTCTCCTCCCACATTCCAAAGATGTGCAGGTCAGGTGAGTAGCCCATGTTAAATTGTCCATGGTTGTTAGGTACATTAATCAGACGAGGGTGGGTTACTCTTTGGAGGGTAGGTGTGGACTTGTTGGGCTGAAGGGCCTGTTTCCACACTGTAGGGAATCTAATCTAATCTTAATGACTTTGAACTTGATAGAATTATGGTCACTGTCGCCAAAAAGCTCCAAACCACGCTTGCCCATTCTGCAGTGTATCCGCAATAGTTTCCAAAAGCAATCCTTTTCCTCATTGACACATGGAGCAAGTACCTCATTCCTGGTGGACAAGGTGCTGAGGCTCCTACAATACTAAATTCAGGCTGCATCAACCTGCTCACTTATAGTCACACCCTCCTGTCCCAGAGCACTGGCCATAATTTGAAGTATTTAACCTACAAGTTGTGACTGCCTCCTCAAACACAGTGTCCAGGTAACTCTCCCCCTCCCTGATGTGTGACAGTGTTTGAAGCTCAGATTCCAGATCATCAACTCTGAGCTGGAGTGCCTTGAGCAACCAACACTTGCTGCAGATGTGGTCACTCTGAGCTACAATGGGCTCAACCAGCTTTCCCATCGTGCAATTACTCCACATCGTCTGGCCCTGTATGTGGAAATTGTTTGACGCGGTTTTAATTTGTATTTTTAAATTTCCTGTTGGTCTTTATTTTTTAATCTGTAAAATATTTCCGTCAAGGAGACAGAGAAGGCTCCAGCACAGGAGGAGGCTGTTCAGCCCGTCGTGTCAGTGCTGGCTGTTTACTAACCTCATTCACAATGAACATCTCCATTGAATATTTGTTGTCAGGAATTGATTGAATCTGTTTTTAG
>NW_025210775.1:4154-8237 GCF_004010195.1 Chiloscyllium plagiosum
ACAAGGATGAGAACTTGCAAATCAAGATGTTGCTGGACTGGGAGCCAATGTAGGTCAGTGAGCACAGGGGGAGGGAATGGGGGAATGGGACTTGGCGTGAGTTCAGATACTGGCAGCAGAGTTTGGGATGAGCTGATGTTTACCGAAGGTGGTGGCTGTGACGTGGGCCAGGACAACATTGGAATGGTCATGTTTAGAGTCCCCATCACATAGCTGAAATTTTCAGTGTCTGATCTTTGTCAAGTGGAGGATGTGGGGCTCAGATCACCCTCAAAGATGAGTCTAAGGTCGTAAAGAGTCTCGTTGAGCAGCAGACAGTTCTTAGGGAGAGGGATGGAGTTTGTACCAGGAGCTGAAGAGGATCGCTTTGATCTTTTCAATGTGTTTCCCAGTGAGCCTGACTCCTCAGTCCTGACTGCTCTTAGCTGCTGTGATTGTCACTGATTGGACACTTATTATTAGAGATTCTGACCACAGCAGAAAGCCCCAGTGTAAAAAATAACTGCAAAGACTGTCAGATCGCAAGGTTGAAACTTCACCAAGAGAGGAAGTGAAAGAAGGAGCTCAGAGCAGCTGGACCTTTGTTACTGAGACGGGAGAAAACTGTGAACGGTCTGCACTCCCTGGAATCTGACAGCACAAGAGGAGGCCATTCAGCCCATTGTGTCTGTGAGTGACCCAAGTAGTCCTACTGCTCCTCTCTCTCCCCATAATCCAGCAAATCCTTCCTTTTCAGCTCAATCTTAATTCTCTCTTGTAGACTTGGGTAGACAGCATAAGACTGCCCCAACCTGGGTTCCAAATTGGTATCTCATTCATTCATTGGGAGACAAACTGTCTGGGCTGGGAAATGGAGCTCAGGACCCTGAACATTCCCTCTCCCCTCCTGAGGGACACTTCATTCGGTTTTGCATATTCTCTCGTATGAAGTGGGCTTCACCGGCTGGCCCAGCATTTTTTACCCTGTCCCTAGTTACCCTGGAGAAGGCGGTGTGAAGCTGCTTCTTGAATCGCTATAGTCCACAAGCTGTAAGTTGACCCACAATTGTCTTCGGGAGGGAATGCCAGCATTTTAACCCAGCAAGGCTGAGGGAACAGCAATATATTTCCAAGTCAGGATGCCAAGCTTTTCCGAGGGGAAATTGCAGCTCATAGTGTTCCCATGTGTCTGCAGCTCTTGTTCTTCGAAATAGAAGTGGACGTGGGTTTGGAAGGAAACCAAAAGAAATGCGGATGCTGTACATCCGAGACCAAGATCGAAATTACTGGAAAAGCTCGGCAGGTCTGGCAGCATCTGTGAAGAGAGATTGTGTCAAGCATGAAATGTTAACTCTGATTTTTCTCCCCAGACCCTTCCAAACCCATGAACAAAAATAGAAATCGCAGGAAAAGCTCAGCAGGACTGGCAGCATCTGGGGAGAAAAATCAGAGTTAACATTTCATGATTGACACAATCTCTCTTCACAGATGCTGCCAGTCCTGCTGAGCTTTTCCTGCGATTTCTATTTTTGTTCATGGGTTTGGAAGGTGCTATCTGAGGACCTTTGGTGAGTTTCTGCAGTGCATCTTATCAATAATACACACTGCTGCTACTGAGCATCGGGAATGGTGAGAGTGGATGCTTTGAGAATGTGATGCCAATCAAGCAGGTTGCTTGGCTCTGGATGGTATCAAGTTTTTTGAGTGGATAAGAAAGACATAGACAGGAATGGATTAGAGGGATACGAGCCAAATGCAGGCAAATGAGACTCGTTCACTTCAGAAAACCTGGTCAGCATATAGAAGTTTGGCTTAAGAGTTTGTTTCTACGCTGTATGACTCTGTGACACTATCAATCTATGAATGTTGTTGGAGCTGCACCCATCCAGGTAAGTGGGGAGTATTTGATCACACTCCTGACTTGGTTGACAGGCTTTGGGGGAATCAGCAGGTGAATTTCTCGATACAGTATTTCTAGCCTCTAACCTGCTCTTGTAACCACTGTGTTTCTGTGGTGAGTCCAGTTGTGTTTCTGGTCAATGATACCTCAAGAATGTTGACAGTGTGCGTTCAGTGATAGTAAGAGCATTGACTGTCAAGGGGCGATGGTTAGATTGTCTCTTATTGGTGATAGTCATTGGCTGGCATTTACATGACACCGATGGGAAATACTGCTTCTGAGATGAAACCTGGATATTGTCCAGATATTGTTGCATTTGAACATGGACTGCTTCAGTATCTGAGGAGTTGAGAATGGTGTGAACATTGTGCAATCTTTGGCAATCATCCCCATTCATGAGCTTGCCTTTAGTTGCAATATCTGTTTGGAGTCTGTCCTATTTAGCATGGTGATAGTACCACACAACACAATGGATGGGATTCTCAATGTGAAGGTCAGACTTTGTTTCTACAAGGACTGTGTGATGGTCACTCTTACCAATACTGTCCAGGACAGATGCATCTACAGCCACAAGATTGGTGAGGATGGGGTCAAGCATCTTTTTCCATCTTTTTGATTCCTTCACCACCAGCTGCAGAGCCAGTCCCTCAGCTACGTCCATTAGGAACCAACCAGCTCGATCAGAAATGCTGCTGCTGAGCCACTCTCAGTGGTGGACATTGAAATCCCACACCCAGAGTACACTCTCTCCTGTCACCACCCTCAGTGCTTCCTCCAAATGCTGTTCAACATGGAGGAGAGATTGATTCATCAGCCGAGAGAGCAAGATATCTTGTAATCACCAGAAGGTTCCCTCGCCCATGTTTAACTTGGTGTCATGAGTCTTCACGGGGTCCAGAGCCAACTTCGAGACTTCCCAGGCTAACTCCCTCCTGGCTGTAGACCACTGTGTCATCAGCTCTGCTGGGTCTGCCTTTCTGGTGGGACAGGACACATGCAGGGAGAGTGATGGTGGTGTCTGGGGCATTGTCTGTATGATTCTGTGAGTAGGACTGTGTCAGGCTGTTGCTTGACTAGTCTGTGAGACAGCTCTCCTGAATTTGGCACTAACCCCCTGATGTCAGTAAGGAGGATGGAGCAGGGTAGACAAGGCTATTTCTGTCATTGTCTTTTCGGTGTCGAGATCGATGCCTGTGGTCCGTCCGGTCTCATTTCTTTGATGAAGCATTGTCATAATTGATACAACTGAGAGCCTTGCACGGCCATTTCAGAGGCCAGTTAAGGGTCAACCACATTGCTGGGGGACAGTGCCGTGGACCCTGCAGTACATTCTGTCCTCCCCGACTTCCCCATTCTGTATGTGGAAGGCTGGAGGTTGCCAGCAGGATATTCAACTGCAGGAGCTATCACAGCCCCCTGCACAATTCTGTCCCCACATCAAATCCACACAAATCTTGAATTCACATAGCACCTTCAATTATCAAAATGGTCCAAGATAGTTCACAAAGTTACAGTAAGAGGAATGGGGGAGGGGGTGGAGGAACATAAGAACTAGGAGCAGGAGCAGGCAATTCAGCCCCTCGAGCCCGCTACTCCATTTAATACAATCATGGCTGATCCCATCTCAGACTCAACTCCACTTTCCTGCCCACTCTCCATCATCCTTTAACCCATTACCCATTAAATATCTGTCCATCTCCTCCTTGGTGTGAGACAGGGAAGGGACCACTCCATTCAGAAAAGACTGACTGTGGAAGGGGAAGGAAAGGGGAAAGGATTGGAACATGTTGTGAATGGACAGAATGGGTCAGTGGATCAGAGCCTGTCCTGTCCCTCCAGCTTACTAATGGCCTGAGGATCTCCTCTCTCTGCTGGGCCTTCATGGAATGAGGTTTGTGTCCAAACCAGTCCCCAGTGAGAATAGGCCAACAGCACAGAATTGTCCTTCATTTCACAAGAATCACCTGTCTTCCTGAGACAGACCAAACCCTGGTCAATGTGGGAAATGGGGCTTTACTCCAGGAGAAGACAGGGGTCAAGGGTTAGTGGGGCAGAGCAGAGGGAGATTTATCCTGCACTCAACTGTCACCACCTGGGACACTGTCAGAAAGAGAGAGAAGTGAGACAAAGAGAGATAGAACAAGAGTGTCTCTGTGTGTGTGTGTGTGTGTGTGTGTGTGTGAGTGTGTGTGTGTGTGTGTGTG
>NW_025210775.1:9355-13941 GCF_004010195.1 Chiloscyllium plagiosum
GGACAAGTCCTGGTCACCACATTCTGGGAAGGATGTGATTGTACCTGAGAGGGTACAGGGGAGATTTCCCAGAATGCCGCCTAAATCTGAGCTTTGAGAAAAGATTGGAAAGGTTGGGATTGTTTTCCTTGGAGCAGATAAGATTATTCGGAGCAGTGATAGGGTGGGTAGGAAGGCACTTATTGCGTGAGACAAGGACTCAATAACCTGGGACAGAGATTGAAGGTAACACAGGCATGGACACATAGAAACTGCTGCAGGAGTTGGCCATTCAGCCCTTTGAGCCTGCTCTGTCATTTAGTATGATCATGGCTGATCCTCTATCTCAAAGCCATATTCCTGCTTTCTCCCTATTCCCTTCATGCTGTTAAAATGCAAACAATTATCTCTCTCTTTTTCTTGAATATATTCAGTTCCTTATCCTCCACAGCCTTCAGTGAAGAGAATTCCACAGGTTGACCATCCTCTGAGTGAAGAAATGTTTCCTCATCTCAGTCCAAAATGGACTACCCCGTATCCCCCTGAGACTGTTCCCCAACCAGGGGAAACCTCCTTCCTGCCCAGCCCTGTTAGAATTTTATACATCCATCTGAATTCGAGTGAGTCCAGGCCCAGTCGAGTTCGAGAGAGAGAGGAGAGTTAAGGAGAACTGTTTTCACCCAGAGGGTGGTGGGAGTCTGGAACTCACTGCCTGAAAGGCTGGTTGAGTCACAAACTCTCGTGACATTGGAGCAGTGTTTAGATATTCCGTTGTGTTGCTGCAGGCTCCAGGGTAATGGGCCAAGAGCTGGAGGATGGGATTAGTGTCATCAGATCGCTGTTTAACAGCACAGATACAATGGGCCAAATGGCCTCATTCAGTGCTGTTCACATCAATCACTCTCTGAGACAAATAGAGAGGGAGAAGAGGAAGTGCGAGGGACTGATGTGGCTCTCTCTGCCCGATGCCATTTACATACTGAGGAACACCCAGTCAGACTCTCACAGGCTGCAGCTTTATAAAGCAGAGTCCAATGAAGGGAGAGTTTATCAGGAAAAGCGCAGCAGGTCAGGGAGCTTCCAAGGAACAGGAGAATTGACGTTTCAGGCATAAGCCCTTCTTCAGGAAGAAGGGCTTATGCCCGAAACGTCGATTCTCCTGTTCCTTGGATGCTGCCTGACCTGCTGCGCTTTTCCAGCAGCACATTTTCAGCTCTGATCTCAGGCATCTACAGTCCTCACTTTCTCCTCGAAGAGTTTATCAGGAACCTGGCACAGGGACAGGAGCACACACCATGATTTCACACATCCAGCTGATCTGGCCCCTGGCATTCTGTGTCGCAGGTACAAATCTCTCTCCTTCCACCTTGAATCTTTAGCTGCTCTCCATTTCACTCCAATTCCACTGACTTGTGATTGAAGGAAAAATGCTGAGAGGAATGCTCAGTGTCTCCAACAATCTCTCATTTGACAGGCTCTTTCTGTGACAGTTCTGACTTCACTGTGTTTCTCTCTGACCCCTCAGGTATCAGTGGGGACTTCATCATGACCCAGTCTCCCCCGGTG
The DNA here is from genome assembly GCF_004010195.1 of Chiloscyllium plagiosum. Classification (NCBI taxonomy): domain Eukaryota; kingdom Metazoa; phylum Chordata; class Chondrichthyes; order Orectolobiformes; family Hemiscylliidae; genus Chiloscyllium; species Chiloscyllium plagiosum. The sequence goes on from NW_025210775.1 coordinate 10,901, forward strand.
CTGTCAGTGGGACTGGGCCAGACTGCAATCATCACCTGTATGGCCAGTCAATCTGTTAGCAATGAGCTTTCCTGATACCAGCAGCGAGAAGGTCAGAAACCCTCTCTCCTGATCTATGGTGCAACAACTCGATTCACAGGAGTCTCCGATCGATTCACCGGCAGTGGATCAGGGACCAGTTTCACCCTGAAAATCAGCAACGTTCAGAATGAGGATGTCGCTGACTATTACTGTCAGCAGTATAGCAGTCCCCCCTATATGTTATTAACCCTGTCAATAGTGAAATACACTTTCTAAAACACAAATGCTGAATTGTTGAAGGTGTTAGTGGGGAGCTGCAGTGAATGAAATGGTTGATTGAGGAGCACTGTGTCTAACAGGGTGTCCAGCTGTATTTCTTTCGTTCCATTGCCCCCTTTAAGCAGCAAGGTATAATTCAGTAAGTTTTACTCATCGTGTGGAGGAGCTCTGTCCATTTGCAGCCTGTGGTCCCATTCCTGCAGCATGGAGTGAAATCAGTGAGTAGCCTCCTGCCAGTCTCAGTGTGACCACAATCACAGAATTGTTACAGTGCACAAGGAGGCCATTCTGTCCATCCTGTCGGTACTGGTTCTCTGAAAGAGCAATTCACTGAGTGTCATTCTCCTGCCTTCTCCCTGTCACCCTGCACATTGTTCCTTTTCAAATAACAGTCTCATTCCCTTCGGAATGTTTCAATTGAAGCTGCCTCCACCACACTCTCAGGCAGTGCATTCCACACCTTAACCACTCACTGGCTGAACATGTTGTTCCCCATCTCACTTTTGTTACTTTTCTCAATTACTTTCAATCTGCGGTCTCTCGGTCACAATCCTTTCTCACTTGGGAACATTTTCTCCCTATTTACTCTGTCCAGGCCCCTCCTGGTTTTAATTCCTCGAACAAATCTCCTCTCAGCCTTCTCCAAAGAAGACAGTCCCAAATTCTCCAATCAAACTTCATAACTGATGTTCCTCATCCCTGAAATGATCTTTGGGAATATTTTTTGCCATTTCTACAAAACGTCACCTCCTTCCTGAATTATTCACATTTTCTATGTCCCTCATGATTTTATAAACCTTTACGAGGTCACTCCTCAGACTCTTACACATCAGAGTAAAAAGTCTCAGCTTTTCCAGCCTCTCATTGTCCTGGAGTCATACAGCGTGGAAACAGACCTTTCAGTTCAACTTGTCCATGCTAACCAGATATTCTAAACTGACCTCATCCCATTTGCCAGCATTTAGCTTACATCCCTCTAAACCCTTCCTATCCATGTACCCATCCCAATGTATTTTAAATGCTGTAATTGCATCTGCCTCCAACACTTTCTCTGGCAACTCGATCCATACACATACCACCCTCTGTGTGACAAGTTACCCTCAGGTCCCTTTTGAATCTTTTGCCTCTCACCTTAAACCTACGCCATCTTGTTTTGGACTCCCTTTCCCAAGGAAAAGACCTTGGATATGCACCCTGTCCATGCCCCTCATGGTTTTTTAGGTTAGATTTAGATTAGATTACATTACAGTGTGGAAACACATCTATAAGGCCATCCCTCAGCCTTGAATGCTGCAGGGGAAATAGCCCCAGTTTCTTCAGCCTTTCCCTGTAGCTCAAACCCTCCAATTCCTGGCCATGTCCTTGTGAATCTTTTCTGCAGCTTTTTAAGTTTAACAACATCCTTCCTATCGCAGAATGATCAGAATTGTTCACATTATTCCCAAAGTGGCCTCACCAATCTCCTATTCAGCTGCACCATGATGTCCCACCTCCTGTACTCAATGCAGTGACCAATAAAGGCAAGCATACCCAACACCTTCTTCATCAACCTGTCTACCTGTGACCCACTTTCAAGGAATAATGCACCTGCATCTTCACCCCTAGGTCTCTTTGTTCAGCAACACTCCACAGGGCCCTACCATTAACTGTATAACTCCTGCCCTGGTTTGCCTTTCCAAAATGCAACATCTAACATTTATCTAAACTGAACTCCATTTGCCACACCTCTGCCCATTGCCCCATCTGATCAATGTCCCGCTGTACTCTGAGATGATTTTCTTCACTATCCACTGTCCCGCCAATTTTGATGTCCTCTACAAACTTACTGAAACTCCTATATTCACATCCAAATCATATCTTTAAATGACAAAAGCAGTGAACCCAACACCAATGCCTGTGGCACACAGCTATTCACAGATCTCCAGTCTGAAAAACAACCCTTTACCACCACTCTCTGTCTCATATCTTCAGTCCAATTTTTTTACCCCAATGGCTCACTTCCTCTGGATCCCATGTGGTCTAACCTTACTAACCAGTCTATCATGTGGAACCTTGTCAAACACTTTACTAAAGTCCATATAGACAATGTTTACTGTTCTGCCTTCATCAATCTTCTTTGTCACCTTCTCAATCAAATTCAGGAGACATGAATTCCTATGCATTGAACCACATTGATTATCCAAAGAATGTAAATCCTATCCCACAGAATCCACTCCAACATCTTACCCAGCACTGACATCAGGCTCACTGGTCTATAGTTCCCTGGCTTTTCCTTACAGTCTTTCTCAAATAATGGCATAACATTAGCAAACCTCTCTGGTTCTCCAGCTCCTTACCCATGGTTGTCAGTGATACATATATCTCAGCAAGGGGCCCAGCAATCTCTTCCCTAGTTTCCCACAATGTTCTGGGATACACATGATCAGGTCCTAGGGTTTATCTATCTTTATGTGTTTTAAGATCGTTTGCGTCTCCTCATTTGTGTGTGGTCTCTTTTCAAGACATCACTATTTTTCCAAATTCCCGAGCTTTCTCCCCAATAAATACTGACCTGAAATATTTGTTTGGGATCTCACCCATCTCTTGTGTCTTACCAAAATACAGCACTCACATTTATCTGAATTAAACTCCATCTGCCATTCCTCAGCCCACTGGCCCAGTTGGTCAAGATTCCATTGTATTCTTAGACAGCCTTCTTCGCTGCCAATAATTAGATTAGATTCTCTACAGTGTGGAAACAG
>NW_025210775.1:15139-20573 GCF_004010195.1 Chiloscyllium plagiosum
TGCCTCCCTCTTCATTTTTATATATCTGATGAAACTCTTGCAATTATTTGTTCGCTTTCCCTCCACATTTCACCTTCTGTACTCTGAATGTTTTTTTTTAGTTATCCTGAAGACTTCCTAACCCTCTGGCTTCCCACTGTTCTCCACCACATTGTATGCCTTTTCCTTTTGCTTTTATGCTGTCCTTGACCTCCCTCATCAGCCATGGTTGCCTTGTCCTCCCCTTAGTCTGTTTCTTCTTTTTCAGGAGGAATTCCTACTCTGCTTCCTGAATTACCCCCAGAAACTCTGCTGTTTGCTGCCCCACCATCTTACCTGCTCGGCTCCCCTTCCAATCAACTCTGGTCAACTCCTTCCTCATGTCTTTGTACTTACCTTTACTCAATTGAACTACTGTTCCATCTGATTGCAGCTTCTCCCTCTCAAGCTACAGCGGGATTTCTATCATATTATGGTCACTTATCCAGAGGGATACTTTCATCTTCAGCTCACTAATCAAATTGGCCTCATTACAAATCACTGAATCCAAAACTGCCTGTTCCAAATGATCAACCACAAACTGTTTCAAAAACCATCTCATGGACATTCCATGAAATCCTTTTGTTGAGATGCGCTACCCAGTCCACCTATCCATTGAAGTCTGCCATAACATTTTGTATTTGGCTTTTCTGTCTCCAGTTTCAAACTTCCAGCTCAGCACTGTCTCCATAACTTGTCCTACCTGCCTATCTTCTTTTCCACCTATCCACTCCATCCTCCCCACCCCTATTGTACTCTATGCTACTTTCTCCCCACCCCCACCCTCCTCTCACTTTTCTCTCCACCCTTCAGGTTGTCTGCCTCTATTCCTGATGAAGGGCTTTTGCCCGAAACGTTGATTTTACTGCTCGTCGGACGCTACCTGAACTGCTGCGCCAATCCAGCACCACTCTAATCTAGAATCTGGTTTCCAGCATCTGTAGTCATTGTTTTTACCCTTTTCTGTCTCCTGATTGATTTCCTTCCCCACACCCTGATTACTGCTTGGAGACCTGAACATAACTTGCATCAGATTCTTTATTTCTTGGGTTCCTCAACTCTCCCCACACAGATTCTACACCTTCTGACTGTATCACTTCTTGCTATTGATTTAATTTAATTTCTTACTAACAATGCAACTCTTGCCCCTCTGCCCATCTGCCTGTCCTTTTGATAGGACATGGATCCTTGGATATTTAGGCCCGGATCCCCTTACAGCCATGTCTCTGTGATACCCACAACATCGTACCTGCCAGTTTCAATCTACACGACAAGCTCATTGTGAATACTGTGTGTATTTAAGTACAACACCCTCAGTCCTGCATTGACTGCCCTCCTTCCCATCATTGTCCCCTTATCTGCTGTGCTTTACGTTTGATACCTGATCCTTTCCACACTCTCTGTCCTTTTACATCTTCTAGAATCTTGAATAATCTCTCCTGAGGCCTCCTCCACTTTAGTTTAAATTCCTTGGAAACTCAATTTACGTTGATCTGTGACATCAGTTTTCTATCTTACTCGGAATGCTTCGTGCTTTTAGACTCAAAGTCTTTAAGTTTAATCTATCGATTTTCCCTGCACTTTTATGATCCCTTTGATATTCAAAAATTCCATCCCTTCCTTTTATTTTCTGTTAACAATCAATCCCATCACTAACCAGCAATCCTACCTTCTCCTTTACCTTCCATTTTCTCATTTTCCATCCAACTGAACCAAATTCCTTTCTCTTTGGGTTGAGTTCAGGACAATATTTATCCTTGAACCAAAATCATGAAGAATGCTCTTTGATCTCATTGCTTCCAGTGGGATCTTGCTGTGTAGAAATTGTCAGCCCCTTTCCTGACATTGCAAACTTGACTGGTTTTCAAACAAAATGTAACTGTCTTTGGGAGAGTCTGAGGTGCTGAGGGCTTGATTGAAACACAATTAGAGCCAGAGAGCTGTACAGCACAGAAACAGACCCTTCTGTCCAACTCATCCATGCCGACCAGCTAACCTAAATTAATCTAGTCCCATTTGTCAGCATTTGGCCCATAACCTTCTAAACCCTTCCTATTCATATACCCATCCAAATGCCTTTTAAATGTTATCATACCAGCCTCCACCACTTCCTCTGGCAGCTCATTCCAAAAATGTAACACCCTCGGTAGGAAAAGGTTATGCCTCAGTTCCCGTTTAGATCGTTCTCCTGATACTTTCCACCTATGCCCTCTAGTTCTGGACTCCTTCACTCTGACCAACTTGATCAATGCCCCCGATGATGTTAGAAACCTCGATATGGTCATCCCTCAGCCTCCAGCGATCAGAGAAAATAGCCTTAGTCTATTCAGCCTCTCCCGATCGCTCCAACCCTCAAACTTGGCAACATCCTTGGAAATCTTTTCTGAACCATTTTAAGGTTCCCAACATTTTTCCTACAGCAGGGAGGCCAGAATTCCACACAGTATTCCAAAAGGGGCCAAAATAATGTCCTATACAGGTGCAACAGCTCCTAACTCCAATACTCAATGCACTGCCCAATAAAGGAAAGCAAACCAAATGACTTCGTCACCCCCCTACCTACCTGCAACTCCACTTTCAAGGAACTAACCTTTTTTGGGATGAACTGGGAGTCTTTCAGTTGTGCTTTTCCTCATCACCCTGTTCAGAAACAAACTTCTTGCTTTCACTCTCAACTAAAAATAAGATAGAGGTGACGATTTCATGGTACTATTGCTGAGCTGTTCATCCAGAGATCCAGATTAATGTTCTGGGGACCAGGGTTAGAATCCTGCCAGAGCAGATGGTGGAATGTGAATTCAATAAAAAAAAAAATGCAATTAAGTGTCTAATAATGACCATGAAACGATTGTTGATTGTCAGGAAAAAGCCGTCTGATTCCCTGATGTCCCTTAGGGAAGGAAACTGCCATCTTTACCATGTGACTCCAGACCCACAGCAATGTGGTTGACTCTAAACTGCCCTCTGGGTGATTAGGGATGGGCAATAAATGCTGATCCTATCAGTGACACTCACATCCCGAGAAGCAATTTGAACAATGCCTGTTTATTTATGGGGTTTGTTAGGTATTGGCTACAAATGTTCAAACGGATTGTTTTGCCAGTGAATGTTCAGAGAGTTAAAATCCCTTTGAAAGGCAGGGATTAAAATTGTTTCTCTTGTGTTTCAGGCCGTGAAAACTCTCAGCCAAGCTGACCCTGCTGCCCCCCTCCTCGGAGCAGGTCAATGCCAAGGGCACTGCCACCTTGGTGTGCCTTGCCAATCACTTCTATCCCGATGAGCTGGAGGTGCAGTGGAAGAAGGATGGTGCAGTCATTTCGGACGGGGTTCAGACCAGCAACTACCTGCGAGCTTCGGACAGCACCTACAGTGTCAGCAGCCTGCTGACTCTCTCTGGGTCTGACTGGGAGTCCAACGCTCGCTTCTCCTGTGCCCTCACCCACGTGACCCTCCCCTCTCCCCTCAGCAAGAGCATCAGGAGATCAGAATGTGTGTAGAGTGTTTGAGACAGTCCACAGAGGAGACATAACTTTAACTAGAACAGGGCTGAGCTGGCAGGACAAAGGTCATTGTCAGCACTGAATTTCAACTCTCTTCCTTCTCAGGACTGGCTCAGAGACATTTCTGAGCTTCAGGGGTTATGGAATTTCATTGGGACACTGTAGATAGAGCTTTACACTTTGTCAAACCCCATGCTGTCCCTGTTCTGGGAGTTTTTCATGGGGACAGAGTTGACTTGTGATGCCAAGTAAAATCTCTGGAAGTTGCTGAAGACTGTCAACTGTACAAAACAATGTGAACCTCAGAAGTCTCTGCTTCAGTAAACCAGATCTCCTTCCTGCTCAGCCGCCAGTTCCAATTTAAGGGTTTTTCACTGTTTGAAGGGACAGGATTCTCATGGTATTGAGAAAATCTCCACAAGTGTTTTCCTCAAGCTCCAATGTGGCTGTGAATGTTTACAGCTTCCTCTGTCTGGGCTGTTAATTGCAGTCTGTTTTCTGTCAATGTCAGTCTGGAAAAGGGAGTAAAGATGAAGAAGATTCAGTCTCTGTCTCTGTGTGCTTTGGAGATTGACCATTCCATTCAGCTGATTGCCTGCATTTCAGCATGACATTGTCACAATTGGCTACTTGGCCTGTCAATAAATGACACATCCGTTGTAGAGCATACTGACAGCCAATCATCAATCACTTTCAATGATCCCTTTGATCTGGAATCATTGGAGGTTACAAGATTCCAAACAGATCTCCATTAATGACCACCTGGACCATCTCTGACACCTCCCTCCCCTTCCTGGACCACTCGATCTCCATTAATGATGACCAACTTGACACTGACATTTTTTACAAACCCACCTCTTCCCAACCTCCCTCTTGCAAAAATGCCATCCCGTATTCCCAATTCCTCCACCTCCGCCATATTTGCTCCCAGGAGGACCAGTTCCACCACAGAACACACCAGATGGCCTTCTTCTTTAGAGACCGCAATTTCCCTCCCCACGTGGTCAAAGATGCGCTCCAATGCATCTCGTCCACATCCCACCCCTCTGCCCTCAAACCCCACCCCTCCAACCATAACAAGGACAGAACGCCCCTGGTGCTCACCTTCCACCCTACCAACCTTCGCATAAACCACATCATCTGACGACATTTCTGCCACCTCCAAACGGACTCCACCGGGGATATATTTCCCTCCCCACCCATTCCTGCTTTCCGCAAAAACCGTTCCCTCCGTGACGCCTCATCTTTCACCTCGGAACACTTCAATCCCATGGCATCAATGTGGATTTCACCAGCTTCCTCATTTCTCCTTCCCCCACCTCACCCCAGCTCCAACCTTTCAGCTCAGCACCATCCTCATGACCTGTCCTACTTGCTTATCTTCCTTTCGTCCTATCCACTCCACCCTCCTCTCTGACCTATCACTTCCATCCCCACCTCCATTCACCTATTGTACTCTTTGCTACCTTCCCCCACCGTCCTCTCTGACCTATCACCTGGGAAGAAAATAGCACTCTATGCTATTTTCTTCCCAACCCCCTCTCATTTATCTCTCCACTCTGCAGGCATCCTGCCTCTACTCCTGATGAAGGGCTTTTGCCCGAAACGTTGATTTTCCTGCTCCTCGGATGCTGCCTGACCTGCTGTGCTTTTCCAGCACCACTCTGTTCTAGCCTCTGGTTTCCAGCATCTGCAGTCCTTGTTTTTACCTAGAAACAGAAAGCTGTTAGGACTCAATAATTACAATCTTAGGCATTCCCTCTTCACTCTGTGGTCCAGGCTCAGGTGCTGGGATTGCACTCTGCACTCTTTGCTGCATGCTGTGTTATACCTGAAATGATCTTAGGTCAATCACTGACACTGCAGGCTGCGTGTCCCTCTGATGCAGGTGTATTACATAATGCTGCCTGTAGGTG